>NW_009924164.1:77164-83907 GCF_000696875.1 Nestor notabilis | reverse complement strand
TGGGCCTGGTTCTGCCCGCAGACCGCTCACGGGTGCGGGCGAACGGCGCTGTCCGCCCGCTTACGGACCTGAGCGCGGCCGCTGGAGGGGCACAAAGTGCTATCTGCACTTCGAGGGCTTTATCTATCTACTTACTCATTTTCTCTTAGACAAAAGCATTAGCTTAAGCTAATTACATGCGTGTACTGCAGTCCTTCACATAGCTACATGCAAATTAACTCTAATCCTCAAAGCGTTGTTCAAGCAGTGGGACGTGTCTCTGAAGTCTGTAGAAGAGCACGGAAGACCCTGTGCTTGAGCTCTTGTTTGCACAACCTGCAGCGCACCTTGACAGTGGAACGCTGATGGGGACTGTTCTGTAACTCAACACCTTCTTGCTCACCCTGGTTGCGGGTGGATAAGTTTCCTTTCTCCTTTCCACGTCTGTGCTCCCACAGCCCCTAAAACACACAAACTTACCTTGTGTGCGTGTGACGGAGCTGTTCCTTCCAGCTGTATCAGTGTGCAAATAGCATTCTTCCCTGGTGATGATGGCGCGTTGCATTTTAGACGTGGCTGCGTTAAAAGGCTGTTTGTGGGTTCCCTGTTTGACGTAAGACTCTTGAAATAATCTGCTTTATAACCTATGCAGGAGTAGAAACGTTTGAGAGCACAGTTTGAGAGGTCAGCACCCTATTTCTCAGTTTGGAAGACGTGGTAAGGGTTCTGTTCATGGCTTTTCATGAAGTGTTGGGAGAGGTGTTGTGCTCTCTCTTTGCCTGTTTTCCCTAATATCTTAAAGTTGAAAACAGCAAACATCGGCCCAAGACTTTAATTCATTCTCAGAAACTACAGTAGAAAACATTTCCTGAACTTCAGATTCTGTAAGCTATGCAATAGAGCTCATTTTTTGTTGCATCTATGTTAGGAGTTATTACAGAGAGTGGAAGTAGGTAGGCTAGTGGAATTTAAAGCAACAAAGTCCTATAGAATTAGAAAATACTGTTAGACCTGCTGATGATCCAAAACAACATGTATTAGTATTTCTAGTAGCTTTATAGAGTTTTGTTGCCATGTTTTCTCTTGATAATCCTTTAATGGATCAACACTTCTCATTTTTTAAAGCTTTTCTTTAGTTTTACTCTCCAGGGTGGGAAGATGGGCCATATATTTGCAATAGTGATTTTTAAATCACGACATTAAATGACTTCCAGGTCTTGTATTTGCACTGACAGTCGCTGGTGCAAAGGCTGAGAGGTCGCGGTTGCGTTGTGCTTCTGAAGTTCTGAATGTGCAGAAGAGTGTTTGCAAAACATTTCAGGAGCAGGAAGGAGTTTGGGTGAATTCTGATGGATTGGGCAGGTTGTCCCAGGCATCAGGATGTGTTAGTGAAGCTGTTGGAGATGCTGGTGCTGAGTCCTCATCACCTTTCTGCAGCTCCATCTACTGGAACCAGCTTCCAGCTTAACTCTGTGAAGTGCTTCAGGCATTTCAGTTACTGCCCTGCAAAAATCTGAAAACATAAATATTGGGAATTTTGATATTTTCTTGGAAAAAAATATTGCTATTTCCTTATTGTCATTCACGTTTACTTTAAACGCTCCTTTAAAACCCTGATGAAGCTCCTAGACAGTGTTTTCACAGGCCTGAGCTTGTGGTTTCTTAGGTTTCAGGTATGTTTTGGGAATAGATCAAGATTATTAGCTCATAGCTGGAGGACACGATGGTTTAGTGCACTGGTTGGAACGGGAAAGTAAATACCAGATTCTTTGAGTAGGGGGGTGAAAAGTGACCTCCCATTTTGCAGGTGTTCAGCTTTCACCTTCATTTTGACAGTAGAACTTTCAGTCATCTTTTGTGGAAAAACAGTTGGCAGAAGAGAGTCTGAACGTTCGAGTGGTCATTCAGATATATTTGCCTTAATGGGTTGAATCTCAAACGCAAACCAAACAGAAATTGCATGTTATTTTATATTTGGCTCTAAATAAAATTATCCCCCTGAGCTGCTGAAATCTTCTCCCTGCACCTGCATAAAAGGATTTGATTTTGACCAATCCATGTTTCCTGTCAGAAAGGGAAGAAATGCCAGAAAGATCCCACTGTTCTGATCCTGAGTTCAAAATCAAACTTGCTTTTTTCCCCTTTTTTTTATCCTCAGGTAGCTTTCTTAGTTGGTTTCGCACTCTGAAATGGAGAGAATAATAACTGTCTGCTTCCTGAAGCCATCATGCCTAAGAATAACTTCAAAATGGCTTTAGAAAAACTGAGTGCCAAGAAAAGTACTTTTTTTCTGTTCCTGAGTATTGATTCAATAGGCAGGTTCAGGAGAGTTATAAAGGTGTATTGAAGTATTTTTACTTAATTGCGGAGAAAGTGGTGTTATTGGTCAGGGTACTGTGAAATATGCTTTGCAGATGACTTCTGAGGTGTAAAGTCAGTTTGATGGAAGCTCTCAGGGAAATAAAACCTGAAATTTCATGTAAAGCAGTGATTAAAGGCAAAGCAACAATCCTGCTCAAGTATTTTGTGTCATTCCTATGTATTTTCTGTCAGAGCCTAAAGTACTGTTCAGCGATGGAATTGAAACAAAAGCATGATTTTTTTAAGTCACAATAAAAGGTATTACAGAGTAATTTATTTTGAAAAGCTTTGCTTGGATTTCATGCAAAAAAGACCCCCAAACCAAACAAAACCAAAAACCAAAGCAAGAAGCATTTCAGCCCAGATTAAGTACTGCATGAAGATGCCTTTTAAGCCAAAATGTGTATTTCATCCCTTCCGTGTTCATCACTACAACGAGATCTGAAAGAAAGCGAAGTGTAATCAGTGTAAGAAAGTGCAAGCCAGACTTTCCAAAACACTGGAGTAAGATCATAGAATTCCAGACTGGTTTGGGTTGGAAGGGACCTTAAAGCTCATCCAGTTCCAACCCCTGCCACGGGCAGGGACACCTTCCACTAGAGCAGGTTGCTCCAAGCCCCTGTGTCCAACCTGGCCTTGAACACTGCCAGGGATGGGGCAGCCACAGCTTCTCTGGGCACCCTGTGCCAGCGCCTCAGCACCCTCACAGGGAAGAACTTCTTTATATCTAAATCTAGGTAACTGTTTTGTTACCTACCAGTCAGTCTTTATTACTGCTAGGGTAATGCAGAATCCAACTGAAAGGAAAAACTGAATAAATACTCCCTAAATTCTCACTGAATCTTATTTCAGTAATAACACAGACTCTACCCTGGTCTTGCAGTCCTTATAAAACCAAATCTCGCAGATGTTGTCTGGCTCTTTACCATGAATGTGGCAGACCTCAGCTTGTGTTACGCTTTTTTGTTTGTTTGTTTGGGTATCTAAATGTGCTCAGCACCATTGCAAGACAGTGGACTATTGCAGCTCTTGTTACTTCTCATTAGTTTTAATAGAGCAAGTGGGTATTTTAAGTGGGTCTAAAGACCTTAAGATGCTTAAAAATGCATGATAAGAATCACATCTTTCCTTCAAAGTGACAAAGATTTTAGAGTATTTGAATTGAAAAAGAAGAGCTGTCCAAACTTGCTGACTTTTATGATTTATGATGAAAATCTATTCTTAGTTGCAGCAATCCTGTAATTTTGACTCTGTATGAGCTAATTTTCTTCATACACTCCAATATGTTAGTGCATTTCCAGGGTGCTTGGGTTGGTAATGTGTAATTTGCAGGAATATATTTTGTGTGTGTGTATATATATATATATTCTATATATGTATTTTGATGCAGGCAGTTCTAACTGGGTATAATCACCCGCAGTGGTGTATTTAGCCCTCTGTCAGCACCCAGAGCAGTACAACACGGAAAGGGAACTGCAAAAATGACACCAATACTTTATCTGAGCAAACCTATCCTAATGAATTTATTGCATTGTTTGCCTATTCAAATACAGGATGAGAACAGTGAATGTAATGCAGCCTACATCCTGCTTGGTGCAATTTAAACAGCAGTGGGACCAAGGGCAGAACACCACTGGTTACGTGGTCTTTGTTCTGCTGCCTCGACTGCTTTGCCACATCCCTTTGTTCTGTGAGCCTTCCCTGGAACAGGAATGCTGAAAGCTTAGTATCTTTTTAACAGAAGACCTTTGACATTGCTGAGCCCTCAGCAACTTGGTGATCTGAGAGCAAAGTTAACCTCAAAAATTAACTGTGTCATACTCCATGTGCGACTTGAAATACTGAGATATCCTGAATTCTAGAACTGCATCACTGTTGTGTCTCTTTATGCAGGATATTTGGAGAATATTGAAGCCTTTCCAGTTGCTTTGTTGTTAAAAATAATGGCATTTCTGCAGCACCAAGGAGTCTTAGTCACAGGTCAGAAATGTGTTCAAGAACACAGAAAGATAAATGCTGAGCTTAGCACATAGAACAGGAAGGGAGACGGTAGAACTAATTTTCTTGCATTAACTTATTTGCTTTTGAATTATGGAGAAATTTCTGTATTGTCTGAAAACTGAATAGTAACAAATTATTGTGAGAAGGGCTTACAATTCTCCTTTTCAAGGTAATGAGAGAGCTGCTCATGTGAGATTATTTCTGATCTCTTGTGGGTTTGAAAATGTTTGCAAAAGAAGAAAAGAATTCTTCCCAAGTGATGTGCTTTTTGTTTTCTTTGATTACAGAGGTTTCTTCAGTCTCAGGTGCAGAACATTTGTAACATGGCGTTGCTCAAAGCAGTCGTCTGTTTAGAAAAGTGGTACATGGATTTAGGATGACAAACTTGTGTGGATGGCTGAAGTGTTAGCGCTGGTGAAGCTTTGGTAGCCTGAGTGGCAAAGTGTTTGTAGGAGCAAAATGGTTTTACTACTCCTTCCTTTTTGGGCAAAAATGAAGCCATTTTGGGCATGTGAGACTAATCTCTTTTCAGTTCCATTTCATACTCATACTGTAAAGAGGTTGTTTAAGAATTTATTGTTTATGCTGACTGCATGGTTAGAAGCAGCCCTCTCTAAATCTCTTTGTAAAGACAGAATGTAGTGCTGGTTGTTGTTTCTCTGTATGTACTGAGCACCCCACCATCATAGTAATGAGATGTACTGCCAAGTATATTCAGTATTGATGCAGGTAGTTAAAAAGACCTGTGCTGATGCAACCCAGTCCTTTGTACCAGTGCTATGAGAGTTTGTGCTGCTTTTTAATAGCATAAGATTAGCATTATCATGCAAAAATTGAAACCGTGTGTTAGAGAGCCCTTGACATAAAGAAAGTAAAGGAAGCCAAAACACAGTGTTGCCCAGATTGTTAAATATAAAATAAAATCAAGAGTAAATACTTCAAAGTCACTTAACAGGAAACTTTAGATCTGAAACTGTAACCCTTCAGGTAAACAGCTGTGTTCCCCTTGCCTTCCATGCAGTAATGCTGCGTGCTGAATGGTTCCTGTTGTGTTGCAGGAGCAGGAGTAGAAGCCATCTGAGCAGTACAGGTAGAGCTATTGCAGCAGTCAACCCAGAACCTGGGATGGTATTCACTGGAGTAGCTTTGTTGATGGTTTTGAATGAGATGAAAGCAGCATCAGTCATTACTGAGCCCACTTGTGCTGATGATGTTCAAGCCCCTAAAATAGGTTTCTAGTATGGTTACAGAGATTTTGCTGTGTATCATAGAATCAACTAGGTTGGAAAAGACCTTTAAGATCATCACGTCGAACTTTGGATGGGAATATATTCTTTCCATTGGATGTTTTTCCCTGACCTTTCATCTCACTTGCTTTGCATGTTTGGAACTAGCCTATATTTGAGAAAACAGGGTGTGCTTCCACTGCTTCCCACTCTGAGAGTCTTCTGATAATGGATAGCAGAGGGTCAACTACTGAGTCACCAGCACTTGGTCTTCTCTGTCGTGGCTTCTCATCAGGTACTGGTTTAGCTCAGTTGTGCTTGACTCTATTTTATTCTCCTCCTCTGTGTGAAGTTACCCATGCACACTACTTCAGCTGATTTAGGCATATAATGTAGATTTGGCAGAGAAATGCATACATATTTTAGGATGTGACTAATTTAACTTGTTTTCACTGTTTCACAATACTGAAAGAGCTCTTGAATGACTACTGAAAGATTTACAATAAAGGCACAAACTTCAGACTTACCTTCTTTGCAAAGTTCTGATAATTACCGTGAGGTCAAAGGAGTCAGTAGTTCAGCATTTGTCAGGATATAAGGTTCAGTATCCTTTTTATTGAAGAAATGCATAAAATTCAATGACAAATCATAAAGCAGATGTGCTGCAAACTTAGAGTAAGAAACCAGACATCATCACGCACGCAGTGAAATACAATTACGCAGAAATATGACAACTCCCATGCTCAAAAAAGCCTTCCTTCCCCTTTGTTTTGACCATGGAAAACATAGTGATTCTTTCCTTTTGAAAGTGCTTTAATTTTCATTAATATTCAGAAAGTCAATTTTGCTTAGTCCTGCTTATTCATTTTGTTTGATGTTGCTGTTGGCATAAAAAGGATGTGATGTTTAAGGAAAAAAGACATTGCCTAGGATGTCCTGAGTAACTGTGCTTCCAACTAGAGACAGTGGGGATGCAGTGGAGTAAGGAGATCAGTTCTTATCATAAGTCACAGAGGAGACTGTAATTCTGATTTGTGAAGCACCCCCAGTCGTGGTCCCTGGGGCAGAGAATGATGATTTCATAAATAATAACACCACAATGAGAACCATATGACTGTCCTTGCAAGACCTGCTGCCGGAACACAAAAAACATGGAAAGAAGCTTCTAAAACAAAG
>NW_009924164.1:28264-77133 GCF_000696875.1 Nestor notabilis | reverse complement strand
GGGCGGGGGTGGGCGGGGGGGTTGGCCTAAATTTGGAAATACTCCAGATCTTTTTAGTTTTGTTTTCTTTAGTTAAAGAAAACATTGATACACATGAGGAAAGAGAGGTTGTGTGCTGAAGGCTGGCTGAGCATGTAATAGTTTCCAGAGAAGTGGTACTCAAATAAAAAGCTGCCAACTCAAGTCCTGAAAACTTGGCAGAAACAGCCAGAGCCTTCACCATACAGAACTTTAATGACCATTTAGAGGAATACAGTATCAGTTAGAAACTGTATAAACAGCTGGTGAAAATCAGGAGTAATCTTTTTGGAATAGCTTATGATCCTGCCATGGAAGCACCCTGGTTAATTTTAAGTTATAACCAGTAGTTATTCCCAACAGGGGGAAAAAGAAAATGGTAATATCTTGTATCTCCTGCTGTGGCCCAGTTAGAGTGTGCTGTTATGAGCATGTAGTGGAGTCATTAATGGGGCAGCCTGTGGATCAGTTACAATAATTTATATACCAAATGCAGCACAGGCTTTTCCTGCACAGGATGTCATAAAACCAGCATTTAAGAGATTTAATCAGGTATGTTAATGTCTTCAGAGCATCTTCCTGAAATTATCCTCCGCTTGTTTACCGTTTTTAGGCCTTCCTTCTGCAGTTGATGTCTTCATTATTAGCACTGTTTTGTGTAATCTAACAAATAAGGTCATGTATAGGAGAAAGGACATGTGTAATTTTTAACATTAGATAGTCTTGGAGAAACTAACTTACCTAAGTATGACATAGCTGATCAACTTCTACAGTCCAGGTGTTGTAATGAGGAAGATTAGTAGTATAGTACAAGCTACTACTTAGTAGTAATACAGTACAAGCTTTAGCTGCTTGTAGCTGTCCTCCTTACGTATAGGACCAGTACTGGTGATGTGCCAGCAAAGCAGCTGGGAGCATACACTTACTTTATTTTGGGCAAAATCAGCTAAATGAGCTCACTCCACTAATTAAATTATTTATGCCTACTCACCTCAATTTGCATTCCATTAAAGAAAGACTTTTACAAAGAACATGTGAAGTCTCACTACCTCCCAAACTTACGAGAGGCAGCAAAAAGCAGCAGTTTGGGTGGTGGAATGAAGTCTGTTCAGCAGAGAATCATTGCTGGGAAAGAAGTACTTTCTGGTCTCTCTGACCTGTCTGTTCCTCACATTTGCAACAATTAATGCCTCAGTTCTCTTGCAGGTCAGCTGGCCTCATTTGCCTCTCTGTTCTGGTTCATAGGTTTCTGATGGGGTCCATTGCTACATGCAGTAGTTTTTATTGTTTCAGATGTGTAATTGCAGGGATACCTGACTTCTGCCTAGTTTGTACCGAATGAAAGATAGCTGATGCTGCCACTAATTTCAGACAGGTCTGTAGATCAAAGATATGCTGGCAACTGCCAGCCCCTTTTGCATTAGTAGCATCCAGTGAATAGAGGAACTTCATGTGTCATGGACTGGCTTCCAAATTGCTCATTTGTAGTATGTTGTAAGTGAAGTAGTGATGCTCATAACTCGTCTCATCTCATCCCTAATGGCCAATCAGAGTACGCTGTGGCAGGCAGTGGGCACTGCCCTACCCTCCGCTCACACTGTGACTGTCACTCGGGGCTGGGTAAGTAGCACCGAGTGCTGCTGCTGCTCGGTGCTTGTGCCTGGCTGCTGAGTGGGCATCAGACAAATCATACATCATCATACAAATGACTATGTCAGAAAACACAAGGCATTTAGCAGAAAGGTAAGTAGCAGTGCACAGCGTTTTCCGTTTGGCTTAGAGGCAGTTCTGATCTTGCTGTTGAAAGCAGGAGAGAATCTGCAGCCCTCTGAAGCATGACTAATCAGTTTGCTAAAATGCTTAGCACTCTCTAATTTAAAGTATGTCTTCCCTGTTGTTAACAGCAACAAATGATGATTTGTAGCATTTATTGTAAGGTGTGTATTCAGTTCAGGTCTTAAACCCTTTACCTGGGAGCTGCATGAAAAGTCAGGATTCCACGGAGCAGGATGGAAGGGTGCAGCTTGTATTTTGGTGCTGCTGGGGGTGGCACTGTGTTAACTTTTATTCCAGAGAAGATGCCAAGTAATTAATATATCTTATTTGTGCTTTGAGATTCAAGTGGTTTTTTCTTTGTCATCTTTCTATTTCAAAGTAATATTTTGAAAAGGTTTATTTGTATTGAATGGGGTGATTCTCCTGCATTGACAAGAAACAAACAGAAAAAACAGGTAAAATATTACCAGTCTAAATATATTAAACCAGATTAAGTATGTTTTATATAGTCTTAAATATGCTATTTGCTTCAGGGACACAGATTTTAGAAAGGGCAGATAAGAATTGTAGTTCATATAAACAATAATTGGCAGAGTTTTAGTTATTATAGTAAGTAAGGCTCAGAATAGTTACACGGCCATGATATTGCATATTGTATGAGATGGATGCCAAGACTTGGTTAATCAATGTTTGCAAAGCACTTGGAGGAAGCATTGAGTGCAGAAGGATTCACAGTGTATCTGAAGTGTGATGACAACAGCCACTGTGAAGCTTGTCATATAATGTTTGTCTCATATTTATAATCCTGTGTTTCATGTCTGTAATTATGCTCTCTTTTTCTTTGCAATCATTAGTCTTAAAAACAAACCCGAGCTGCTGCTGCAGTCAGTGGTTATTACTGATGCTATCTGTTTGTTCTGTGCTCCCCTGTCTTTTCCATAAGATGATAGCAGGACTTTGCTTTCTGTTTTCCCTTCAGCAGGCTCTGTGCTGTGCCGTTTTTAAAGGACCTAACATAGTTTCTAAGTCACAAGACAGCTCCCATTAGTTATTGCTGTTTGGAGTCAGGAGCATGGTGAGGATTTGTGTTTTGTTGGGAGAGTTTTCTTTGTACAGACTTGTATACGACATATTAATGCAGTATAGCTCTTTGATCAATAGGTGCAGATGTTTCAATGTCCTAACATTGGCCAGGTGACCTTAACTTTGTTAGTACAAGGCTTTATTGTTTCTTCTGTGAATTTTTTTGTCCAGCAGTTCTGATGGTGATGAACTTGGGCCAAACTTGCTCAGCTGGTCTGTATTATCTTGCTGCCAGTAACCCAAAGACCAGCTGAGAACCCTTGTGATGGGTCAGGCTGACATCTGGATGTTGTAAGGGAGAAAAGTACAGCCAGAGTAAGCTGCTGAAAAACCTTCTGACTTTGAGATGCAGCAGCAGGGTTTTTTTGTGTGAGTGCAGTAGCATTTCTTACAGATAATGTTCCCCGGAGCAGGCACAATGTGAATTTCAACCCACCTGCACATGTGTAGTGGTCTGCCGGTCAGAAACCATGCAGAATGTGAGCTGAACTAAAGCAGGTGTTCCAGCAGCAGTCAATAGAACAATCTGATGCAGTTTGGCAGTGTCTCATCCTTTAAGTGACAGCATGATCAGAATGTCACCAGCTTGTAGTCTGTGTCAGCTTTACATACACTCAGATATGCATTGTCACCCAGTGCTTCTGTGTTCCTGACACCTGAGCTCATCAGATTGCCACGCTCCCACATGGTAACTTCTGCATGTCCAGGTTTTTACAGTACATTCAATTTATCTTGTTTTCAGGAAGTGCAAAACTTAAATAGCTTTCCACGTGTCACAGGGTAAGAGCATAGTTTAGGAAAACCACCCACCAATATAATGGAAGTCTCTTTCATCTTTTGCAATCTCCAGAAATGGAATAGCAGGTTATACACAGGAATAAGGCTAGAACTGAGGAAAGGGGGTTCAAATGTAGCAGTAATTAATGTACCAGTAGATGTGCTAACTTTCTTCTTCTGGCAGGTCACCTCCATCAGACCTCAACGTGGCATTGCGTGAGTGTATGGCAGCTCTGGATTTGTTTCTTAACAACAAGTTCTCGGATGCTTTGGCTTCTTTACAAGCAAAGTGAGTTGATTACTTTTCCTAGTTTTTCTCCATTTAGTTTAATTTGCTGCACCATCTCTGAGGAGAATTGACTAGACAGCCAATTCTCTGTTAATAGTTGATAAGACTGCATGGTTCTGTTTCAGAAGGGGGTGGTAAGTTAATATGTTAAGTTTTGGGGAAGACCGAAGTGCTTTACACTTGGGTGAGTAAATAGGTTGATCAAAGGTACCTACAGAAAGCACAGAATTGGTATCCAAAGAAGTAACTCCTCAGCTGCAGTTACAGTATGTGGGATTCTTGCTCCTGGAAGAGTAAAAACCATGTTTTGACACTTTCTTTTCTTTCCCCCTCCTTTACCCATATTTTTATGCATACCATGAAGAATTTGAGAACCTGCAGTTTTGTGTCTAAATGAGCAACTGTCCATGAATTGCCAGATTTCAGACACATTACTTTAAATTCTTGGTTTATTGTCTTTTAATAACCAGTTGCAGAAGCTTTCTCAGAGCTTATTTGCAATTCGGTGTTGTGGTCATGCACTCTGTTTCCTAATTACATTGCAGCCCAACATGTAATGAGTGGCCCAGCTGCAAGCACTGAGTGAGGTAATAAAATAGCTTCTAAAAAGTTGTTGCATCTTTACAATGTCTGTGAATTTTCGTACCCTGTCCTGAAGTTACCTGTGCCCTTGGCTTGGTGAAGTCTGTGGTTAAATCACATTTTTTTCCCCTTGGTTTGCTCCATTTACTTTTGAGCCATCAGCAAATTTATATCATGCCTTTTTCCAGGCCACTGGAATATGAAACAAGTAAAATTCATAGGTAATGCAGTAGTGTGTGCTTGATATGCATCTGCAGTAACTATAGTAAATACTACATATACCTGCTTTGTTGCGGTATGAGCCTCAGCCTGTGATGCCAGAATCTGTAGCTTAAGCGTGAAAGTACACTCTGTGAAAGACATTCGTGATAAACTGTAGGCTCAGATGTATGGTTTTATTCACAGCAGTGTTGTTTTGTGTTTATGTATCATCAGAAGATATAATAAACATGGTAAGAAGAATAACTGCGTGTTCATTAAATTCTGACGGTAAAGCTCCTGTGCCCATCTGGAAATGCTTACTCAGTGCTTAGCATAAAATAGGGAGATATTTTATTGAAGGGGGTTTTCAAAACACTACAAAAACTAGTGAGGCTGCGGGGTTCTTTTTCTGTAAAGCCATTTGTCTTCTGTTGCATATGGTTTTTATTCAGCTTTTGTAGGGCTCTGTGGAACATATTTCATGAGCTGATCCTCTGGTTTTGTACCTGACTGTATTCCGCAGTGCAAAACCATTTTGAAACTGATTTTTCATGTTATTCCTGTTGCCTTTGGCAGTGAGGAAAATAGACTTAGGATCTTTGCAAGTGTAATGCAGAAACAGGATGCTAAATTTCCCCACAGATGATATCCATTATGGACACGCTCCATCTCGTTAGGGAATGACAAGAGCTGTGGAGTGGGCACATGTGGTAATACTGAGGATTTTCTTTAGGAGTCATCAGTTCCTCACTGTTGCCTTTCAGCATGCTGAGATTTGAAATTGGTTTTCACAGTCCATAAACATACTATCTTTGTTTAAAGAAATACTTTCCAGTTTTTACATGCTTGTAAAGAATTTTGTATCATAGATTTTGCAGATTTACCACTTATGTTGTAGGACATACTCTGCTCTGTATTACATTATTGCAGATTCACCAAATTACTCACATTTGGCTTCCACAATAAGTCTATTTGCAACTGATTTGTACCATGTGTAACTGAGAGCAGATTTGGCAATGCACGAGAGTTAAAATTGGAAGATCTTTCCTAGCAGCTTAGAAATAACTATCTGAGGATGATGTCTAGACTTGGGTTGAGGTAAAGCTCTTTTTTTTCCCTGTTAGAAAAGCAAATCCATCATAAAGAAGAGAGATAATTTCATAAAAAATTAATCTGGTATTTTTGCTTCATGTTGCATAACTTTTCTTGTTTCTTCCGCTACCTTTTAGCTTTCAGAGTCAGTTTTCTTTATTATCATTAACAGTCCTTGTACAATAGTGGGTTCCAATTATCTTGTGGTTTCTGCAACAGATTTAAATTAACCTTTCACATAGAGTCATCGCACTAAGTCTAAGAACTCTTAAGAGTTAAATTCAGTCACCAGACACGGCAGTGATTTTCAATATGTAACCTGTTAACTGTGACAGTGAGTAGCACTGGAACTGTCTAGTCACTGGAGTGGGGAAAAAATATCATCTTCCTTCTCAACTCTTGTGATATTTACAGTAAATCGATTAAAAGCTGACTAGGCTTTAGCCCTCATGTAATTGCAAACAGATAATCATAAATCAGAGAGTTGATCCTGGTGAGATGTCCCTTTCGCTTCCCCAAGATAAATGTTTAGTATTTTAATGTTTAGTATTTTAATGTTTAATCCTGAAGGAAAGCTTGACATAATCACCTGATTTTTGTCATGCTTTGACATGCCAAGTGATAAATTCGTGACACAGAGTGATCATTGCATGAGCTGTGACACATCTGTATTGCTGCTAGTGGTATGGTAGGAACAATATGAGAACGATTCATTCCAGGCAGCTTTATTCTGCAAATAGTCTTCAAAAAGTATTTGGTGTTGTCTGGTGGAATGTTGATTCTAGAATGACTGTGTTTGAAAGGTAAATTCAGTGCTTTCATGTGGGAGTATCTTGGGTAGGTCTGAAGGAACAGTGTTACTACTCTGCCAGTTACTTGTGAAACTCTTACTGGAATAGTGTAGGTCTGTGGTACCTATTTACTATCAATGGAATTTTTAATATAAGCCAAATTTACAGTATTAAATATTATCTTGTGTATTCTGATCTTTAAGAAGTTTAAAGAGTTTACTAAGGAATGGAAGCCTTTTATAATGACTGTTTCCATGGTGTGGTGAAATGCTTGTGCCCTTGTAGAACAAAAGCAAACATGAGGGTGGAGGAGCTTTCTCTGAGAACTGGTCTGGCAAAGACGGTGTGTGACTGTCAAACTGTGAGCAGTGAAAGTGTAAGGGGAAGCATGTGAAGGTAGAATGAAGCCCTAGACAGTGTTTGGATAAAGATGGTGCGCAGCTCTGAAGAGAGGTTGAGCGAGCTATTTATTGTAGAGAATGTCAAGAACAGGAAGGTGGTCATCATTTCTAGGGTTTTTTCCTCTTTTTATGCCTGGAGTCTGGAAGAAGACAACCTTTATGGTCATTGTAAATAAATACATTGCTGCCAAAACCTGACCTTGTTGTTGGTTTCACCTCCTAGCAGGGAGAACTTACCAGATTCCAAGTTTTGGAGAATGGCTTAAATCCAAGAGGCTCAGGGGTTCTTTTGGGTTTTGTTTCCGTGGAAGCCCATGCAGTAGGTCTAGCAGGTTGTTTGGATGTTGGGTGGAACTTCTGATCAAAGGAAAGCCTTCAGGCCTTGTGTGATCACATTCTCCTGATGCAGTTTCAATCTGGACCTTGATTTCTCTTGATAACTCTTGGGTTACACTGAACAGACTGTTGGCTGGTCTGCGGAGAAGCTTTCTCACACTGTGCTGTTGGATTTGTTTTACTTGTTTGAGGCATCTTGATATTAATCAGGGCATGGATTTGAACGTGGGGTTTCTGTAACCTGTCCTGCCTGCTGGGTTACTGTGAAAGGATCCACACAAAGATTTTGGGCACTGTGTTTTCACAAAAAATACCAGTCTCTGGGATAATTCCAAGGTCAAATCAAGCACTTGTTTCTCATACTTCAGGCGGAGCTGTCACTGTCCTCACTTAGGTACTAGTTTTTAAGCAGGAATAAAAGCGTTCTCCAACAGCTCTCAAGAAGGGATAGTGCTACAAGATAATGATTGCACCATAGCTGGAGAGCAGGCATGTGGCATAACTCCCTAAGTGCCTAAAGATATTAGTTGTAATCCTCTTACTCAGCCATGTGATACCAACTACTGGGATAAGTCATTAATCAGAATATTAGTTTTATTTATGTCATAAAGACTTGTTAACTCCAGCAATGTCCTGGGGAAAGTGCTGCTGAGGAATCAAAAGAAGGAATAAAAGAAGCTATCAAGTTTCATTCTGTATCCATCTCTATAAAATGCAGGCCTTAAAACTCAGGGTAGTATGCCAGGATGTAACTGGCAACTTTAATTGTAGGGTTAGTATAAATAGCATAGATAACTCTTTTATATTTGCTTGTATTGCTACTCACAATACAGTCCCAGCCCCTGAAAAAAATAAGAGTAAATTTGAGTGTTGATAAATACCAATTGACTAATGATAAACATTAATTATTGTCTCCTTTAAATACTAGAGACAAAATAGATGAAACCATTGGTTAGGGCGGGGGTGATTTGGTATCAGAAGCAAATTACTAGAGACGGAAATCCTCCTTCACCATGTGTATGTGAAAAGTACCAATTTTCTTTTTAGTGCAGCGAATTTAATATTTATCTGCTGTGATTTTGAAAGGAAATTTCTAACATTCTGAACAAGAACTATTTTAGTGCCTTCCCAGTGCTTTGAATTCGAACCTTTGGAAGGGTTTTGTTTTAATAAATACAAGATGAAGCGTGTTTCTCTGCACCCTCTGAGGCTGATGAGTAATCAAATGAACAGGAGCACTTCATCAGGCTGGCATTTTATAGTACGTTCATTTTATTTCTGCCTTACGTTATCATTCTGCTGAAGGAACCATGATGTAGGAGGCCAGGACAGAGCTGTCCTGACTCATTTTTCTCCTTGATAGTAAAAGAAAATGAATTGGCTTCTTTTTAGAAACAAATACCTGAAGTACACTTACTGAGAATAGGTGTACTGAGGGTGGAGATATGTTGAAAGGATATCCTTGTGTGACTGCAAGTATCCTTGAATATTTCCTGCTATATAGATGGGGATCTATCTGGTCCATTCTAAAAGTGTAAACGATTGAAATGGCAATTGTTGCTCTTCAGCAGTATTTATTTAAGTCATGCTGTTTGTCAGGGGTGGATTAGCATCGTCTACAAAGAGTTTCTGTGGCAGGAAGTCATCTGAGCTTGCCCTACAACATCTTTCCCGAGTTGCCTGTGTTGGACCTCTACACCTGAAGGTAGTTTGAGTCATTTGCAGAGGATTATACTAAACGTAGGTACTCTCTGAAGGCTGTAAATGTGTGCAATATATAAGCCCTTCTTCCTGCCAGAGGAAGACAGCATCTTCCTGCCTGTAGGAGTTAATTGCTTTTCTTGCACTAATGCCAAAGTTTTTGGCTTTCTGCAAAAGAGGCACTGTCTGAAATCCCACAGGATAGTGTTTCAGTTGAATGGATTGGGGTGAAGGTTGGCAGAAGGGGAGAGGAGGAAAAAGCTATAATGTTTGACATGGACTGGAATGCTTCTGGTGGGAAGAGCTGTTTGAAGAAGATTCTATTTTGGCCGTGGTTATAGTATTGTGTTACTTATCTCCTTTAGCCTGTCCTGGGTAAACGTCCCAAATTAGAAGAAGAATATCTGGATCTTTGTCACATGTTCTAGTATTGATTAGATACTCCATTAAAAAACCGAAACCCACATAATTCTGTTGTCCCTGAATGGTTAACCATGTGGTCAGTTCCTGTGCTTTTGTATATTAAATACCTATCCTCAGCTCGGAATTGGAACAATTTAGCATAGTTATTGAAACTGGAGCTGTAGACATGATTTCCTGTACAAATCTCAATCTCCTTGATTATTTCACATGTCCTTTGTATTTGATTTCTAGTTCATATAGACCTTGTTCCCATGAGGCTGATACATTTCTGGAATTGGATATATATTTCTTTTCTAAAAAGTAATAATATAATCAAACCAGCTGTGTTTGCATCTTGTGTTTTCTTTCAGAACCAAAGAGAGTATGTATCATGCACTGACTTATGCCACCATATTGGAAATGCAAGCTATGATGACATTTGATCCTCAGGACATACTGAATGCAGGGAACACAATGAAGGAAGCTCAAGCTACTTGTCAAAAGTAAGTGTGGAGCAAGTCACTCAGTAAATGAGCCCTTCATGGGAAAGTTTTGAAAGGCATACAGGTTAAAAAAGGACATATAATCTATAGACATCATAGGAAAACTGAAGTTGGAAGGGACATCAGGAGGTCATGTAGTCCAGCTGCCTGCTCAAAGGAGGGTCAGTTATGAGGTCACACCACATAACTTTGGGTTTTGAGCAGTCTGGTCTTGAAAGCTTCAGTTTACTGCAGTATTTCTTGTCAATTAGGTTTTTGGTCTGTCTGTAGCCCTGATTCTCCAGTGTCTGGAAGTTATCTCCATTTACAGACACTGCAAAGTCTTCCCATTTGGTGATGGTAGTACTGTAGCTGGTTGTCTCGGAGTCAGCCGTGCTCCCACTTCTGTACACACATGCACACATACAAAAGAAATTGAAAGTCCCCTTATCCCCTTTGTCCATCAAGACAGATTTCCACACATGAAGGGTGAAAGACAGATCCCAAGACCATGTTGACTATGTTCTGTGTGGAATGAGCTGAAGTTTGTGTATGTGGTTAGATGGCAGAGGGTTGGTGAGCGCTAGAGGTATGTTAGTGACTGTATGGTGGCCAGCTAAAAGATACTGTGCTCTGTTGTTGATGCTTTCTATTCAGCATGACCAAATTCAATTTTCTGCAGATTTAGGAAGAAATCTACAGTAGCTGATTCTATCAACAACCTTGTGCATAAACAAAGCCTTGAACACTTTACTGAAGGTAACATTATCTCTAATATGTGTTTCACTCCCTTTTTTTCCCCCTCTTTTTCTCTTTTCTTTCTGCACTTTGAACTGTGTAAAATTGTTACCCAATGTGTGCAGATTACGAGCTCACTGGCAAATGGCTGATTTGGCAGTTGCTGGATCAGTGTTTGACAATTGCTGTGTCGCCGTATCCAAACTCACTGACTGATTTAGTTGATTGCTGCCTTAGCATCTCCAAAAATTACTGGGTAAAGAAATACCTAGAAAGAAGTACTGAAATGCCTAGAAAGGTTCTAGATCCAGGAACTCCTGGAAAGCACCAGAGAAATTCCTCCAAAGGTTCTGTAACTGTGCGTTGTTTCTGTTTGGAGTTACTTCAGTAGGGTAGACCTGAAACACTACAGCAAATTTGGGAAGATTTTTCTGTTTCAACTTTGTGATCTTCCTCTATTAATGGGCTAAGTGGTTTTTCATTACTATTTATGTGACTGATTTGTTTTCTTTCCCCCTCCATGTGACACTAGAGGAAATCCATGCAGAAATTTGCTATGCTGAATGTTTACTTCAGAGAGCAGCACTCACATTCCTCCAGGTATGGATTCCTGCGTGGCTCGTTGGGGAAGAAGAAAGTACACACCATAAAGGTTTCTTCTCTTAAAATGAAGGAAATGGTAGAAGAGCATAGTTTTACCTAATGGTGTAAGACTCTTTAAACAGGATTAAATCTGGAATTTATCTGGTGATGAGATAGTAGAATGCTTTTGTTACACAGTACTGCCTGCCTTTGAAAGAAGGGGAGCTCTACCTCCTTGAATTTCATCTGTCTGAACAAACGAAGCTGGATTTGTTTGCCGGTTCAACATTAGCAGTACTTACTTGGGCTCCAGCTTGCAATTTAAATTGTTAATCATAGGTGAAGTAACTGATTTTTCTTCTTGATGTGACTGTATTTGCTATATGACAGAGGATGTCTTCATCTGTGCAGAGGGCATATTCACAAAGGTCATATTCACAAAGGGCTTCTGGTTCTTGGCTCAAAGATGCTGATAGATAATGAAATCCAGGTGGTGATTTTGTAGTGTTTGGGAGCTGCCAGATGGGCTCTGATTGAGATTGCTTATGAACCATGTAACCTTTTTCAGCGACCTGCCATGTCCCTCCACTAGAACCTATTGCTTCATAGCAAAACCAGGAATCAGAGTAGCTTCTCCTGAAGATTTTTAGAGTGGTGATGATGGTGACTTTATGGTAGGATGCTGCACTTTGAAATGGCCAACGTGTAGCTACCTATTTCAATATTCCTTTGGGGTAAGTAGTCTTTAGCCCTGCAGACAGTTTAGGACAGCTATGGAAGCAAGGCTTTTCAGAGCTTCTCCATTGTGCCAGTAAAGAATTGAATGCTTTAATGCAGTGTGTCTTGGCTTTAAGCACTATATTCACAGGTATCTGCTTTTAAAAATGTGTATAGATATATGAGAGATTTAAGAGTAAGAAAATAATTTCTTGTCCTTTTCTGCATAAAGAACGTCTGTCTGTTTGCTTCCTCTTCTATTCTGTGATTCATTTTTCATGAACAGGTTTTAAAAATTAAACAAAGGCACTTGGTTCCAACAGCTATTGAAGTAGGGTAGTTTTGGTGCTTAACAAAAATGACCAAATCCAGTTGAAAACGCAGAAAAAGTACTCTAAGGATTTTTCAAGGGTTGAACTGTTCTCGCATCGGTTATCTCTGTTGTTGGTCTAATGAGTGTTCTGTATTTAAACATTTTAAAGCCATCTTGTTTCTTCTTTCCATTTTCCACTCAAAGGAAAACATAACTAAACCTTTAGATATGGTTCATATGCTGTACACCCCACCCCAGTTGCTAATTAAATACTGACTTTTGCTTGTGATTGGGATTCAAGTCTCTCGGGATCTATCATCATGAATTACATGTTCATTTATGGCGCATAGTTTCTGTCCTCAACTATCACTCTCAATAACGTTGCCAAAGGATGGCTGTAAGGGACACAGGTAGTGTTGCAGGCTCTAGGGGTAAGCCCCTGCCCTTCAGTTCAGGCCATTAGGCTTCCTATGGTAGTTTGTAAAAAGCAAGTCTGGAAGAAGTTGTGGCTTTGGTTGGATTGAGTTATCTTCCTTACAGGCAGATGGAAAGCACTTTGAGGCAGGTTCTGTCTCTTTGTTTACATGTCAATGAGTACAACTGGGCCCTGCTTCTTTAACAATAGCAGTAAAACAACCAAATGTTCATCTTATCTATGCTATTTTCTCCACAGTGCTTTATACAGCCTCTTAAAATACCATCACAAAAACCATCTGCTAGAACACATGTAGTCTTCCTATCCCAAAGCAATAGCAGATATCAGATGAAACCAGAATGACAGATTATATTTGATGAGTGAGGCAAGAAACTGCCACCAAAAAGTTACAAGACTGAAGAACTCTCTCTTTGGAGTACAGCTGTAAACTAATGGTCCCCCAGACACGCTTTGCTGTAAATTCTCAGTTCATTATAGTTTGTAATTAACATGTTACCATGCTAGTGTGGATCTCATAGATACCTGAATATTCAGCCCAGAAAGAGCATATTCAGCATAACTTTACTTTCCCTGCTTCCTTTTCATGATGTAAAACTATATTGTGTAGACTCCTGAGGACAGGCTGTTATTTGTGGTGAGCCAGGAAATGTTCAGACCTCAACTGTGCTGAAGGACAAATGAGAGAAAGCTATTTTTGAAAGAGCCACAAATTCATGTACCTTGGGTGCCATTCGTTAGCTTAGTCCCTGCATCCATTAATGCAAACTCAGAAGGTCCAAATGTCACAAGGAGCTAAACTGATCACAGAAGGCATCAAAATAAATTGTGTGTGTCTGAACAGAATAAAAAGTAATATAGAAAGGAAATCCTAAATCCCTGTATTGTTTCTCAGAGACTTGCATGATCTGTGTCATGATGGTTATATTCAAGGCAAATGCCCATCTAAAGAAGATAAAAGCCCTTTATAATGCTTACAAATTCATGTTGCAAATGTGTTTCCATTCTAACAGGATGAAAATATGGTGAGCTTCATAAAAGGAGGCATTAAAGTCCGAAACAGTTACCAAACATACAGGTAAGTCAGAGTGACGATGCGATGAAGTGTACTCTTTCAGTATGAAGTGTTGCTGGTCAAATTGTCCAGTTCACAAATGATTGCTGTTGTATTTATGGCAGCCTGTATTATGGGCCTCATGTCCATAGAGTTTCTCAGCCCAAACTCCTCCTTTGCATAACAAAGGACATTGATCTTATGGTTGATTTGGATTGTAAAAATAGTGGTCCCTAACTCTGTTAACTCCCAAGCTTTGCCTACTTCAAGCAAATCCTTGAAACTATGTCAAAAAATGACTGTTCTAAATGATGTAGTGAGGTCTCACAGTCATTAGGCATATGAAATGGCATTTCTTTATTGTTCCAGCTGCAGCTTTTTGGAACATTCAAAACCAGTAGCTGAAGCACAAGTAATTCCATAATAAATGCATGAAACTAAAACAAAATGAAGAGACAATAAACTGAAGTATAAACGGCTTCAAACAAAGATTAAACAAATTTACAGGAAATAGGTTTATGGGGGCTAGTTACCATACTAAAACAGATGCAGTCTCCCTGGGTCATGAAGTCCCTGAACAGTCAATTCCTAGATGATGTTTTTCCAAACATATGCCATGCCAGTGAGTGAATTATTTGCTTAACTGGACTTTTAATCTGGTTAAGTATGGCAGTTGTTCTCCTCTAAAGGTGCATGCTATTGAAAATGATAAGCAGGGTTGCTTATCTGAACTCACAACATGCCTATTACTCAGTGTCTACAAGCCAAAAACATGTACTTAAGCAGATTTCTTTTCATCCAGGAAACTGGAGAGAGCCACTTTCAACATGTGCAAAAGGTTTTGAAGTGCAGTAGTAAATCCTAAAAATTACATTAAACTGGGAAGCACACTCAGTTGTGCCTCAGTAAATTAAGACCAGCTCTAGCATATGTAAAAACAAAGTGTTATAAATCTAGTAGTTCTTAGGTGGTCTTCTTCAAAAGAATGCTAATAGCAACTTGCTTTGTACTAAAACATGTATTTAAACAAAGGGGAAGTTTGTATGTGAGGTTGGCAGTGACAATGGTTGAACTGTACCTTTGATGTGGGAAGAAAGAAAAGACAGGAGGAGTAAATGTTGCAAAGATACAATTTTTAACACTTTAAAACCCCTTTTCAGGGAGGAGGGGTAACCATACACTGTAAAAAAAGATGGAATGAGATAGAACAGTAATTCAGATTAAAACATTTGCTTGTTGTTGGTGAATACAAAGTACAAGAAAACTTTCACAGTGGTACAGACTTATATGAATAATATAAAGAAGTGAAGGCAAAATATGCATCATGTTTTGTTGTATTTTAGGGCTTGGATTTTAGTCTCAGCCACAAAAAGTCACATGTCTAGCAGGTACAAAAGAGCATCCAGTCCAGGTTCTCCAGAAGTACGCTGAAAGGGAGAGAGATGACAGTGTCCATGTTTGTGTGGGTTGAAGGCAGCTCTAAATGCAGGTCCATTGTAAAGACTGCAATTACAATGAGTAGTGCTTTATCTGCTGGCAACAACCAGTAGAGAAAAACACGACAGCCTGAATGCAAATATGTGGCTGCCATTAAACAAGTTTTTTTTTCCTTCTCCTAATAATAAAATAAACTAAAACAATAATGTGAAAAACATAGCTATAGAAAGCTTGGAGACAAAACAGGTTCAAATCCAGCTGGATTACACAGGGAAATAAAGGGACACTACAAAGTTGAGATCTAGGAAAGTAAGAAAAATAAGTGAAAAGTAATTTCCAATATACCTGCTCATTTAAAACTATTTCTTACAATCGTATTCTCCTATATATAATAAAATGTTCTTTTCAAACAACATGTGAAAAAGGGGAATACCTTCAGGGATTAGTGAAATTCAGATTAAATTGGCTAATTTAAATTTAACTCTCCTGCACTGCCCCATCATCTCTTTTCATATTAGTAAAGGTTTGTGTTGCTCCCACCAGCCATTCTTGGCACGTTTTCAGGCAGAAATGTGATTGCAAATTGACTATGTCTGTTTGACAGAAGTTAATCTCCAGGACTTCATGTTTTTGGATTGGTAGTAATGTGACAGAAATGATTTGTTGATAGATCCAACAAAATGTTTGTTCACTTGGGTGACATGACAAATGGACCTTTTTTGAACTACGCAGTAGTTCAAGGTAATTGGGTGACTTTCGTTCTGAATTGTAATCCATCGTTTTATTTACTGACTGTGTAACAGAATCTTATGCATCTGCAGGGAGCTGGACAGTCTCATACAGTCTCCACACTATGTCAAAGGAGAGAACCACCTTCATTTTGAGGGAGGTGTAAAACTTGGAGTTGGAGCATTTAATCTGGTACGTACCAAGAGTTCTTCTCTTGAGCTGAAGTCCTGCAACCTTCTGACAATGATCCTTAACACCTAAGAAGCTCCAGGAACATCAGTGTTACTAATTATATGGTTGAATTAGGTATGTGCTCTGACACAGGATCCTAGTCTCTGGTCTAAGAAGGTCAGACAGTAATGCACTTTAGAAATAGACTGCTACCTGCAGTGTGGGCAACACTGCTTTGTGTGTGCAGACCCACTTCCTATGGGGAGATGATCAACAGAGAAATTATCGTATCTAACAGGGGCTAAGGGCATGTTCTTTGAGAACATAGCTGAGTGCCTGAGCCCACCTTCCAGTACGGGTGTTCATTAGCCAAGTGACCAATTCTTTGAGGTGCTTGGAGGGGAAGGTGTTATAGTCTGATGAGAAGGAACACAACAGGATGGGGGCTAGGAGAAGCCTTGCTCAGAAGCAGCAGTTGCCTGTGCTTATTCACTGCTTAACTGGCACTTGGGAAGCAACCAGGGAGTTGGCTGTTAGCAGGGCACTTGGTGGGACAGTATTTCCAAAACATCCAAGTACTAGAGTTACTAAGCATGTGCTGTGCAAATGTATTCCTCTCTCCAAGCAGTCTTGGAGACACAGGATTCCTATATTAAACAGGTATTTTCCTTTCAGTTGTATGTAAAAGATGTTAGGTGTACACATTTACCCAGAAAACTGTCAGACATATAAAGATATTTTTAGTAGTTTCAGTGTTTGGAAAAGTTGTAGGAGGCAGAAAGTCTATTACTGCATAACTGTTGCATTTCTTTCTATAGACATTGTCCATGTTTCCCGCACGGATTCTGAGGTTACTGGAGTTTGTTGGGTTTTCTGGGAACAAGGTAAATGTGAACTAAACATTGGTACATTCGTCTCACTCTTAAATTAGAAGCTGAGACAGGAGCTTCTCTCTTCTTCCTCATATTAGCTCAGTAGAGGAAAAAAATCAAATAGTTCTACATGTCAGTTACAAAAACAAACCAAGTAAAGCAAAATACTCTCCTAGAAATGTAAGAGCAGTTCATGTACCAGCAGAGTTCTGAGAACACTTTGCTGAACCCTCACTTATCTTATTACTGCAGATGAAAATTGTCCCTCTGATTGAATTTGTGTTGCTTTCTTTTGGCCCTGGGATTTCTTCTATAGCTATGAGTGGGCTGATATTTGTGTTGATGAGTCAGCTCCTGTTCCAATTTTTTAATAACTCACTGAAGCATGACCTACATTATCATAAATTTAAGCAAAACCCTGCTGCCTGCACACCATAAAAAAAGGAGTATTTTAAACATGTTGATCAAGCTCATTGATGGTCATTTATTTTAACATCCTAAAAAAGGTCTTTCTTCATTTACCATTGGTGAGTCAGATGCCTAAAGCCAAAAGTAGAATTGCAGTTGCAATCCTTTAGAGTGGTGATTTTCAAAAGCTTGCAAGAAGCTGTCCCCTGCAGTAGAGACAGGAGTCTAGAAGGTGAAAGAAACAGTGACAGAGGAGGAGAGGGAAAGTTTGTGAGTCATGTGCTACACCCCATCCAGAAGAAAGGAGTTTAGAATACGTCAGTATTTGATCTTTCAATCTTTTGCATTAAATGCTCATGGTGAGCATCAGATTGTGCAAGAGACAAAAGAGCCATGGTTGGTGCCTTGAGCTGTTTACAGTTTACCTGAGAGAGCTGCAGAGCACTAGAAGACAGCTTGCTTTTGGTGTGGGTCATGTGTTTGTCAAAACTGGATTTAAAATTGCATTGTGGTATCTTCCACAACACCAGTCTGCCTTGGAGCCAGCAGATTTGCCCTTAGGGACTCTTCTTGTCTCTCACACATATCGTGTCTGATAGTAAATGAGGACATGCCCAAAACTTCATTACTCCCAAAGCCATTTGTAGGCACTGTGGACAACATGATCAACTTAACAGCAGTCTGGAGTCTCAAAATAGTAGGTGTGGATAAGATCAAGAAAGTATAAAAGTAGCCTGAGGCCATGATTGTTCCCTTCCAGTCCAACAAGTGTCAGCTGTGCTTGTCTCTCTGTTCAAGCTCCTCTCCCATGTTATCACTGGTCAAAATACGGGCTTATTTGTGTTTAATGGCACAGGACCTGCATTTGGGCATTCAGGTTCAATGCAGTTTTGCCCAATTTTGTGAGAAGTCTTTTGTGGGCAGAGGTTTGTCTTACACACCATCAGGTACGCTGTGCCGGGGAGGCTGGCCTTCCTCACTCACTGGGCAGTAAGTGGGGCACGTGTTCCATCTGGACTTTTTGTGTTTTATAATAACTAACTTCTGATGTGAGATCAGAAGAGTCCTTGCACTGTCTTCCATGTAAGTACTGAACTGTTCTTACTGCCTCTTCTGCCAGGTCTCAGGCTAAATATTTACACTTGTTCTTACTTTATAGACAGTTACAAATACTGAGCTGCTAAACTCTTAAAAAAAGTTTGACATGAGCAATTTGTCAGGGGGTCAGATGGCAGCATGATCTCAGGGGAAGGCAGGAAAGCTCTCAGATAGAACCAATGTCTTTCAAATCATACTGTTTGATGTGGGAGGACGCTTTTCCCAAAGCAGCCGAGCTGAAGAGTATTTTTGATATGTCAATTTGTAATACATGAATTCCAGTTTCCCACTAAGCATCTTTTTGAATTGCATTTTGGTCTCTTCTCCAAATTTTAAATGAAGATTAAATCTGGGTTCAGACTTAAACAGGGGAAGTTCAGGTTGGATATAAGGAAGAAATTCTTTACTGTGAGGGTGCTGAGGTGCTGGAACGGTTTGCCCAGAGAAGTGGTAAATGCTTCATCCCTGGCAGTGTTCAAGGCCAGGTTGGACAGAGCCTTGGGTGACATGGTCTAATGTGAGGTGTCCCTGCGCATGGCAGGGGGGTTGGAACAGGTCCCTTCCAACCCCTTACTATTCTGTGATTCTAAAATGATACGTTCAAATGCCCTGTCTACCAATTTAATTAGTAGTATCCATCTTCCTTGCTAAGCCTGCGGTAAAATGATCAGGTCATGGGGCATGAACGATGACCTTGCTTTGCTTTCCTTGTCAGGTTGCCTAATTAAAAGAGAGTGATTTCAAAGTATCATTAAAGAGCATTCACTTCAGAAAAGTAGATGGATTTTAGTCAGTGACAGCTGAAATAAATATGAACCAGTATTGACATTGTCTGATAATGTGGTTTCAAGCATCCTCCTTGTTTGTCCTGCATTCACTGTGGGGAATCCCCACTGCTCATATGGGGAGTCCTGAATGACAGAGCATTGGATGTCTTGGGATGAGGATCAAATTAGTGAGATACCAATGTAACATAGAGTAGTGGCAGTCTTGGGAATTAAGAGATGGTTATGAGCAACTTGCAAAGAAAGGTGAGAATTGGCATACTGGATCACTTTCATCTCTTAAAAAGTGTCATTGCTTCCTGCTCTGTGTTATACCTTATGCCCTTCAGAGTAACTTAGGTTTTCTGTGAAAACAAAACCTAAATGTGTTGATGTCATTTACATATTTTGGAGAAATTGCGAGAACTTGCTGCCTTGACATCTGTTTTATATTGCAGCAGTATGCCCTGTAATAGACTTCGTTTGGAAGCTCCTTCCTGGTGTTCTGGGTTTGCTCATATCACCTGTGGCATAGGTGTGGGAGATATTTATGGGTTATTTATGGTTAGAAGGTGTGTCCTAACAATTAAATATAATATACTCACCTAGTGACTGGCACCAGTGAGTGTAGTTTGCGTTCAGAGTTCCTCCTCAGGCTCAAGTAGTAGCTGACTGAGATTTGTTTCCGAGATCCCTGTTTGATCCCCAGTGAGTATTACATGAGGGTATTGCCCAACTCACGACACCTCTCTTAGCTGATGAGGTTTGCTGGCTAATCTCCCTATGGAGAAAGAGTAGGTGCTTGAAAAGGTGGTTCATGTCTGACCTTAGGCTTCTGTGCTGAATTGTTCCTTGGAGGAGAACCTCTGAGCCCACAACCACAGAGGGAACCTAGGGAGGCCAGCTGGCTGAGCACGGTATCTAAAACATTTCACCCAGCAACACCATCATCTCACTTTCCTGGGGATCTCATCATAACAGAACCAGTTTGCAAGAGTTTTTTTGAGGAAAAGCAGTTTTGTTGTTGCAGCCTTTTCTACACACAGTTGTGTAGTACTAACTGCAACACCTTCTAGCTTTCTTTTTTTCAGACTGATTATGTTGTTACTTTAATATAGAAAGTTTTGGGTATTCAAGTGGCAGAGTGAAAAGTAAGCATTCTTTGATACCTGTACTGGACAAAACAGCATTATGGACATACCACAGAGCAAACTAATTTGCTCGCCGAGTTTCCCATACCTGTGCAACTACTCAGCTTGAGAATTTAGGGTCAAGTATGCCAGATTTGCATCCTTCTGATGAATGGGCAGTGTTCTTAATCCATTTTCTTCAGTTACTGCTTTCCAGGATGCAGTCCCGTGCAAGGAGGGTGTGGGTTGCGTTCCTTGTTCATACAGATGATAACTCTGTGTTTGCCTGTATTAAAATACATTTTTGAGACTAAAATACATGAGATCAACTCAACAAATTAAGTTATTCCATATGACTATAAACATTTGTTTCTGTATCATTCTTAGTGCTATTCACAGCCGTGATCAGCATTCTTTTTATGTGTGTTTTTATATTATATGGAAGATAATGACTGTAAACACTGTAAAGACTAGTAGTGATGTCAGTAAAGGCTCAGTGAGATATCCAGCCTGAAGATTTTTCACTTTGAAGAAATCTACTTTGGAATTTTTTGCTGCCAAAATTCATTCCACAGAACGTTTTGTCTTCTACCTTGCAGGGCCGTAGTGCTGGGCTTAAAAATCCACATATTTGTGGTTTCCATCTTGGCAGTTTAAAGAAGTTGAATATATTGAATACATCCTATTTTGTTACTTACCTGTATCAATCAAACTTTTGCTCTCAGCAGAAACTGCAGTTGGCTTTATTTTGCTGAGTGCTTGATTTCCATTATGCCATTGATTTTCAGTAGTGATTTTACTAACTTCTAATTTCTTCTGATGTGACATGCAAGTCAGTACTTTCATTATGTTGTCTTGACTAGATGTTACATTGATTGACCTGCAAATATATGTGTTAACGTACCTTTCCCTGTAGCAGTAATTAGTGGAATAAACTGAGACTTTAACAAAACCCCACCGAATAACCAAATGTATGTGAAAACACTGAACCACACTAGTTCAGTGAAAAAGTACATGTATGGTGAAAATTAGAATAAATTTGGTAGAATTTAGAAATTAGAATAAAACTGGTGGAAGAATGGGGTAGTGTGACACCCCTCTGTTGTCAAGGACAAACAAAAGATGAAAATCTGTGTTGAGATGATGCTCTGAGTGCTGTCTCTGATACCTTCCACGGTGGCTCTGATAGGCATCCCTCAGGGTCCCTATTTATAGTGTAGCTAGTTTGAAAGGATGTCCTTATAGACACATACATCGTGTTCCAGTAACTTTCCATTGCAGTCATAGTGTAAATGTGAAACAGAGTTTTCCCCAGCACTCGGGATGTTTCACTGTGCATATTTACTAGTAGGCAGATCTCATGTTTAATACATTTGCATACTTATATTCTTGCTGTTGGTATCATGGAACCAGTTCTAGAATGGGCTGCTAAATGCTGTGGCCTCAGGAGCTTGGATCCTTAAAGTTGGTTATCCATCATGCTCTCCTTGCGTATGAATACACTGTATACTTGATTGCTTCAGTTCTTCCCAAAGGGAACAGAAAGTTCTTCTTTTCATCATATTTTTTCCACTGGTACTAGTGGGCCAAAATCATTGCAAAGCTCCTTTTGTTCTTGGCGTGCTTAAAAACCTCCTTTTGCTCTGTCATCTTTTGTCCTGCTGGTTGCAGATTTTATTTCTTGTCTTGATATCTGTAACTTGCTTCTGCAGTGAGCAACAGCAAACATGGGTAGGCTGCACGATGGCGATACGTGTTATTTGCCTTGCATTTCAAAACTCTGTGGTTTTCGTTTCTGGAATGCTGTTTAGCAGCACTTGGATGGTGGTGATAAGTTGTCTGACATTCTCTTACGTTAACCATGTCGTGCATCCCAAGGTGCTGCCCTGCCATCAGGTGTTTTCCATGCTAAGCAGTAACTGTTAGGTAACTTCGTATGTGTGTTTTTATCTTTGATCACTGTGTTAGCAATGTATGTCAGTGCATTTGGGGATTTTGAGTGAGCGATTTCTAGTTGGCATCGCAGAAGTTAAATTAGCAAAACACAGCTTTGGTTCTTTTCCAATACTCTGTCCTCCTCCCCTCTGTTTGCACAGGAGCATGGTCTGCTGCAGCTTCAAGAAGGAGCATCATCATACAGCTTTAGGTCGGTGCTGTGTACCATGCTGTTGCTTTGCTATCATACTTTCATGACCTTTGTGTTAGGTAAGATTGTTTATCATAATTCTTGGATTTGATTAGTTCTTGTGGGACACAAAGGGAAAAAAAGTGATTCCATCACCTCTTTGGTGGTGAATTGTTCATGACCAGATTAAATATAATTCATTTGTGGGTAGTTTTACAGTAGTGATTATAATTGAAGAAAGTGTCTTAATCTTAAAGATGGAGGTTTGTTTAACACATAAGAAGGGGACAATGGGGATAGCAAAAGAAATTGAGAACATTAAACCTATCTTCAGTAGTCAGGTGCTTTACTGGGGAGGTTAAAATAATGGCTGTGATAACTTCCCAAATACTTTATTCATGTTTATGTTGCCCCTAACTTTTTGGGGAGGTGATAGCTTCCCACTGAGACATATCTCCCTGTTATCTCCTGCTAAAGGATTCTGCAAAATATATTTGTCTATGCATAAGTGAGTTTTCAAGTCATTAAGCACAATGTTGTTCAGGTCTTTCTGCTTGCTGGCTTTAGTGCACCGACAACCTGTATTTGTCCCTTACTTATCGAGAGAGGACTTCCATATTGGCCAGATGAGGATGGCTAATCAGTACCTTGCATTCTTGTTTGTTTGTTTTCCTTACTATTTTTTATCACTTGCATTTTTATGCATTCTAGGGACAGGAAAAGGAAATGTAGAGGAGGCAGAAAGACTGCTTAAGCCTTACTTGGCACGCTATCCAAAGGTAAAATGAATCATCGTTTCATTTAGTATGACCGTTGAATGTGTTTTTGCCAGACAACAAAGATCTAGACTGTGTGGTCAGCTTCAAAACTGTTGTAGAATACTTGTATTTTTATTATTATTTATTACAGGGAGCCATATTCCTGTTTTTTGCAGGCAGGATAGAAACACTGAAGGGTAATATTGATGCGGTAAGTAAGCCTTTTGCTCTTGGGAAAGTCAGTTTAAAAAGCTTTAGAAAAACTCCTCCAGGAACAGTGTTTCCTTTTTGGCTAATGCTTCCTGTGGCTTTTGCCTATAGTTAATAGACTATGAATTACAGCTATTTCGACTGCCTTGTTTGACCAGCTGGTTTTGCTACCCTTCTCAGTTTCAAGTGATAATCTAGTCCACTAGTATTAATGGCACAGTTTTCTCACCGTCTTTCCTATTCTGAATCAAGTTGTGCCATTAATAACATCCAGTGATAATCCTTTGCCTTCAGTCTGCTTGGAGAGTCATACAAGCCTTGAAAGAATAAGGGAGATGAAGAAGGCATGTCCAAAAAATTCTGAGATAGAGTATCAGCTGGTATGCAGTGTGGTAGCTTGAAAATCTTTGGAGCTGCAACAATAAATGTCAGCTGAGAATCTGTCCTCTGGCTTTAGTTTCCTAATTTCCATACACAAAACCATTAATTTTGCCTATGCTTAAAACTTAATACAACTTCCAGGAATGGGGAGCTTTGTGCCAGGGGTAGACTTGCTAACACCAGGGTGACTGTAGAGGCAAGAATCTCTTGTGTGAAGCCAACAGATGTGATTTTGGGGAATACTGGACTTCTACTAATTTGGAAGTTGCAAGAGCTGTGCTGGCAGATCATGGAGCCCCAATGTCTATTACAGCCCTGGTGTATGTGCATTTACACATGATTAAAGCAGTGTTTGGAAATCTCTCTGTTCAGGCAGTTAACAGGTATGAGGAGTGTTGTGAGGCTCAGCAATACTGGAAGCAGTTTCATCACATGTGTTACTGGGAGCTCATGTGGTGCTTCACCTACAAGCGCCAGTGGAAGATGGCTTTCTTCTATGCAGACCTGCTGAGCAAAGAAAACACTTGGTCAAAGGTAAGTTAAGTGAAACAGGAGGACGGAAGGCCCTGTAGTATCTATTAGCTTTCGATCAGGTTGAGTTGAGGTTTTGTAACTTTGAAGCTTTTACAGCTTTGAAGGTAAAGATTGTAAAACAAAACCTGGTCTGCTGTGGCTCTTACAGAACAATGTGAATTGCAACCATTCAGATCTGACCAGACTGTGGGCAAACAGAAATCTTTTGGGTGTGACTTGTAGATGAAGAACAGCTTGTTAAAGATGTTCTGCTGTGTACTGAGTGTGTCATCAACACATTGCAATTAGTGGTACAAGTTGCCATTTCTTTCACTGCATTATGGAAATAAGGTCTGTAGGTGATGAGCGAGACTTGCCATGTGATGGTGCCTCCAGGAGAATAAATGTAATTAGAAGAGGTGCCTTGCCTTGTGTATCTGAAAGAGAGAAGCTCTTCCATCCAGAACCTTCCATCCTCTTTTGGCTTCCCCTGAGCCCCAGGGAAGTCTGTCAGAAGGGAGTACGTCTGGCTGGGGGTCTGTGTGGTCAGTTGGCTGTTTCTTCTTAATGTGGTCAGACTGTGTGTAGGGAGGGTATCTCTGTTTTTTCTACTATACATTGTACGTGTTGGCTAAGTGGAACCAAACCAAAACCAACATAAGGTCCAAGTAGACAGGTGAGAGCAACTCTCTCAGTACTCCCCCTTGGGTGAAAACTGCAGCATGGACTCCCTGTGCCCCTTGGGATTCCAACAACATGCTCAGCTGGGTGCATTAGTCCGAATAGCTGCCATGAACTCCCACAGCCAGAGATGCACCACCTGGCTTAAAAGTGTTAACATCCTGAAATGCTGTGGGACTGATACGAGCATGTGTCCTTTTAAACTGTGTGTAAAGTTTTATTCTGTATTGCAAGGGCCTTAGAGAAGATGCTTCCTATTCATATGTAATCTACAGTGCAACATGATAGTAGCAAACTAGTGAGCTAAATGAAAGATGGTCGTGTATATACGCTGTTAGATTCCAATGTAAATAAATAATCACATCTTAGAATATTCCAGAAAACTCCTGAATTTTATGGTTACTGTAGACTCCTTAAACAGTAATTGAGAACTCACCAACTGTTATTCTCTACTGTTGTGAGAGTTTAACTTCTCTGCTGCTGAATGTGTGTATTCCGTGGTTGCCGAATGTATGATTGCTCGGAAATCCCTATGAAGTCAGTACTTCTCATAAGTAAGGAAATCATGAAACCCTTTGTAGGATCATTCTATGAATGTTGTTGCCCTTGACATCCCCGACCAGATTTAATTTTATCAGGGCTTTAGCTTTCCTAGCCTGATCCCTGGCTGCTTGGACAATTTCTCTGTACTCATCCCAAGCTACGGGTCCTTGCTTCCACGCTCTGTGGGCTTCCTGTTTGTGCTGGAGTTTGTTCAGGAGCTCCTTGTTCATCCACAAAGGCATCATGGCATTTTTGCCCAACTTCCTCTTTGCTGGGATGAGTACTCCTGAGCTTGGAGGGGGTGATCCTTGAATATTAGCCAGCTTTCTTGGGCCCCTCTTGCCTCCAGGGCTTTATTCCATGGTACCCTACTAAGCAGATCCCTCAAGGGGCCAGTCTGCTCTCCTGAAGAGTAGTGACTGTTTTCTAGAACCTAATATTTGAGATATGCTGCCAGGTTGTGATTGGACACACAAACTGTATGCCATTATTTTTTATTCTGAGCATGACCTTTTCTTAAGTTTTCTGGCACATATTCCTGAGAATAGCAAAAATTCACTTTTTACAAGCGTGACATTTGTTCGTGGAATGTGGACATAAACTATAAGCTGGTACAAAGTAAACAGAAATGTACATGATAAAACCCAACAACCCTATACTTACACTTACCTGCTTAAAATTTTCTAAGATCCCATCTGTGAGCAGAAACAGCAGCTTCTTCCTCTTTGTTGCTGTTTTGTGCTTTGTATCAAGAATGGTGATGCTGTAAATTCATTTTTGTGTATATTCTTGATTGCATTTGCAGGCTACTTATATTTACATGAAAGCTGCTTATCTCAGTATGTTTGGTCCAGATGACTGCAGCCCTTTTGGAGACAGTGAAGTTGAATTATTTAGGTAAAATTTGCTAACTCCCACTTACAGAAGTTTCCTATCTCTTCATGTCACATCGATGGGGCAAGAGAGGCAAAATTATTCATTGTGTAGTTTGGAAGATCTGCCAAATAGCATTGGATTGGTAAGGAATTGCAGCATGAAACATGCCCTTAGACTGAAGTGGACCCTGAGTTCAGACAACAGCTTTCTCCTCAGCTGGAAAAGCTTTAGTGATAGGAATTAGGTCTGTCAGCCATACAGTGGCTGCTGCTGTTGCAAGTAATATTCACATTCTTTCTCAGTTGTTTCCTTTAATCAAAATGGCATGTAGGATATGAAAGCATTCTATGGATTGTGCTACAAGATGTGTGCCTCCTTGATGGAGACATCAGTAGAACTTGATTCTTGGGTTTTGAATCTGAGAGGAATACGAAGTAGTTAAATGTGCAAGTGAGCATAAGCATTATGAACACAGTGAGTTAACCTGATCGTAAGTTCTGGTCAAAATTGCCTAAACCTTGCTGGGGCAAAGAAAATTGATTACTTTGGGGTTTACAATTTTTCTGTAAAATCTGAATATCACTTTTTTTGTGTGCTTGTAATATACTGATACTTGTTCAGGTTTTCCACATATAATCATTGCAAGCAGGTTTCACTGGATTTTGGAACCATTAAAAAGTGTGAAGAGGTTTGCTCTTTGGGAGCATGGGAGGAACACTGGCAAAAGCTAGCTTGCCTCTTTCTTAGTCTGTGAAGAGAGATGGGCCCTTTATTAGCTAAGTGCACCATCTAATTTATTCTTTGGGTGGGGAAGAGTCCCTCTTCCTCATGTTTGATTAAAGAGGAAGCCTAGAGATATTTGTGCCCTGCGTAAAGACAGCTTTTGTGAAGATGTGTTGCTCAGCTTCTCCAGAGGTGCAGGAGCTTTTTTAGTTTCTTTTGGTTTGATTTTTTAAGTTTGAATGTTTTTTTTTCCCAGAGGTTCTCAGAGGAAAAATCCCTTAAGTTTTCCTTCAACTTTTCAGGATTGTTCCCAGTTTGAAACTGAAAATTGCAGGGAAATCTCTGCCTACAGAGAAGTTTGCAATTCGCAAAGCTCGACGATACCTTTCTTCAAACCCCATTCCTCTGCCTGTTCCACCTTTGGTAAGTTAGAAATAGCCTCCCCTTTTCCAGCCTTATTAACATCTGTTTAATTTATGGAAATAAACCCAAGATAATTAGAATAGTATCTTTCCATGTTTCTAAGGTAAAACCTCTGCAGGAGACTGGAATGTTCCCAAAGCAAAGCCAAATGAATGCGAGGAATGCTGTAAAACTGGGGCATGCACCAGCCACAGGGAACTAAGCCAGTTGTTTGTGACACGTAAATGTGTTGCATGTGTAGCTCATTATTCCAGCCATAGACTAGCATGCTCCTAGCAGCTTGCTTTTGATTCCCTTTTGAGGAACTTTGCCCTGGGTCTCTTCTGTCACGTGTCAGTTACTGAGGCTGCTAAAAGAAGACTTTAAGGTACAAGTTACAGGGGAAGGAGGGGGAGTCAAGGAAACAATGCAAGAATTGGGCACTGCATATAAGCATCTATTTAATGTGCCCCTGAATGTTTGCAGTTTGGTGCTTTCCAGAGCAACTCACGGGTGCCAAGATGAAACAACCAAATCCTTCAGCCACTCCAGCAGTTTGCAATGGTTTTCTGCCTTTTTTTTTCACCTGTGACCAGATGACAACAGCTGCATTAAGGCACCCATTGTTTCACTTATAATGAGTTACAAAATCTGTCTGCAAAGAACACATAAAAGAACATAAAAGGAGGTTTGCCAAGTGCAGTGGTGTTAACGTTGCAGTGCTTTGAGCTGTTGTGTTTGAGAAACAGATGGGTGATTAGTAAATACTCCTTAAGAAAATGCCTGAACAAGAAAGAGTCTCTTGGAGACACCAGTGAGTAGTCATTTCTCAGCCCACCAGCTGGGAATGTGACAGGGTGCTGCTTGAAGAAATAGAGTTGTTACTGCAGAGTGTGGGTGTTCACTAGGGGCCACTTCTCACTAAGCCTTGGGACTGAAATGAGAGAAATAATTAGGTTACCTTGATTTGCCTTTCAGGTTTCAGAGATTGCAGAGTCCAAAGCGTACACACCCGAGGTTTGGCTGGGCTATTCCAGTGGGATTTTAGGAGAACAGGTGTCTGTACTAAGCTCTCTTTGGAGCAGCCGGGCGCTGCGTCCCTTGCTTCTGCTGCAGTTGCATTTCTGAGGCAGCAGATGCCGCAGCCCAACAGTTAAAAGCACTCTGCAGATGGGGCATTGGGTGCAGAATCTCATCTCTAGCGGTTTTCTTTTTCACTGTGAAAGGGCTCGCTGAGAGGAGCAAGTGCTCAAGCAACTCTTAGCTCGGAGATTAAGCCTACAGTAAATGTAGTTTGAGTACTTCCATTTCAAAGCCATGTTAACGAGTCTGCACTAGATACAGCAGGTTCGGCACAGCTTTTCCAATTGATAGAGACCAGATGGTGAGAGCAACAGTGACTGGGGTTAACGTGCTGTTTCATCTAGTCCAGTCTGACAGGTTTTTGTACTGTAATTCCAGAATTCAGTTCTTTCTGTGCAGAAATTTCTATTGGAAAGCTTTAAATTATCCAATACAGACGAGGTTATATAAATAAGTAGAATAAATAACTTGTCCTGAGGACCAGTCTGTTTCCTTCTTTAACTCCATGAATGCTAGTGGCAATGTGCACGTTTGGTCTGGTGATGTAATCTTAAGAGAGAACCCCAGTAACAAATAGGAATTAAACCTATTTGTTAAAACCTAAGTTTTTAATAACATTTACTCTAAGAACAGATGAATAAGAAAGGAGTTACTTTCTGTGGGAACATCAAACAAATCTGAGGAATTTAAAGGATTTATAGTTGAGCTCTAAAATTCGGTTGGTTTCTTTGAAGCTTGGCTTAAAGGTTTGGGGGGTTGGTTTTCTTTCTGTTCTGTTTTGCTTTATTGTTCTGAGATTTCAGATATTTTCTATCGAAGCAATACATTGTAGTTAGTTATCACTGCTCTGGTTAGGATAGAACTGAAAACCAAGAGGAGACCTTTATCAAGGGATGGTTAGCTATGTGCCATGAATGTTGTAAGTGTGTCTTGCTGGTACTTGTGACATTGTGTTTGTATTCTGTTCAAGCAATCCTTGCATTGTCTGTAGGAAAGTGTTCTTCAGTCTTCTTCCAGGGCTAATTTGTTCTGAAATCCAGTGCAACAAGTTTTCAATTGCAGTGAAAATATGTTTTGACAAATTGACTCTTTATTTAAGGAATCTGTAACTTTTTCTTCATGCAGGGATAAACTAAAGTATTTGATGACTGCATTTATCCAGTACTGTAACTAATGATGCTGTCATTTCTCCCTGTCCCTAGGAAATGATGTATATCTGGAATGGCTATGCTGTAATTGGAAAATGTCCCAACTTAACAGAAGGCATGTTAGGGACTTTAATTGAAGCAGAAGAAGCATTGGCAAGAAGTTCAGGTAATCAGTGGTAGGGTTTAAGCAGGTATTTCAGAGTGCAATAGCTGAAGATATTATCTGTAAGTAGAGACAAACTCATTAGTAGTTAATTTGATTACAGGAGGAACATAGATAATGAAAACCATAAACTGTTTATGCAGATAGTAATAATTTTCCTTTTTAATGTAGCAATAACTTACAATAGTAGCAAGTGTTTTTCCATCCACAGATGTGTATTAGGAATAGTTTGACATGTATAAAAGGACTGTTTATTTTGCTAGATCAAAATCAGCGTATGCATTGACTTGATTACAGTTGTGAAGCTTTGTTATCCTTAGATACTGTATTATTATTATACAGTTATTAAGGATAAATAGCAGATGAGTTGGTCTTCTGTTTTAAAAGTGCTGTTGATTTATGATGTGACCTTGGGCTGAGTGGTATTTGTGTATCAACAGTATGCTATAGAAACCTGGCACATCAGGGTTGAGCTTCCTTTGCGCTGTGAATGAGTGTAAGATAGTATTGAACTGGAACAGGCTCTGCTACCACATCTTCTGTCAGTCTGTTAATTAGGCATCCATGAGAAAGTTGAATCGATGTTTATTTCTTGCCAGTCTTTCCCAGCTCCTGTGGGAAGGCAAGCAGTCTGCACAGCTTTTCTCACAAAGTTTTCCCTTACTAAATATTTGATCTTATTATTCTATACTACCTTCCTGCAAAAGGATCAAGCCCCTGTTGACAAAGGAATATGGGCTAAATCACTGCACTGCAGTCCTTTTCTAGGACCTTGGTCTTCCTGTGTACATTGTGTTACACAACAGTTTCAAGAGTTGCTTGAAAGATTAGCTAAAGCTATCTCATTTTTAATTAGTTGAAGAAGGGAACAGAGAAGTATTTTCAGTGAAGGTGGCATCTTAGAAGAAGGCTTTTTGACCCTGTCACCTTCTTTGTCACCCATTTTGTTACAGTATTTTGAATAAATGAATTATTTCTCTGTCCCTTTTTTTCCCAGTTGGTAAATTGTGGATAAGGCTGGCTTTCTGCAGGGATTTGTAGAAGCTGATTCATGTTTATAAAACTGCGTAATCAAAGTGGGATATTTCTTAAATATGCCAACAATTTAAAGTATTACCTGTTCCAAATTGTGACTTGCTGTTTCCAGGTGTCATGCTTTCCTTGAGCTTTCTTGACACTGTTTGGAGCTAAACTACTGTATTTTCAAGTATTTTCTCTGCATTACTGTTAGATGCAAGAACCTAGCACTATAAAAGGATGTGCTCCTAGCAGTGTTATACCATATAAGATGTAAAAGGAAGTCTGTTCATGGACATAACGTCTAGAAATACAATTATGCATATCAGATTTGCATCTAGGATAGGCCCCTAAATGTTTGCTTAAACAATCCAGGACAGTTTATGTTGTAAGTAAAATAAATACATGCATGTGAATGTGTTCTTGGGACAGATACCCAGAAGAGACAATTGATCTGCTTTTATTTTATTCTTATGAAATAACTCTTCTGTGGCTCTGAGTCTCTCACTGTGCTCATAATTAGTGTGCCAACTTTTGCCTTCTTCCCTGTTCCTTCTGAGTTAGTTTGCTGCGCAGTCTTTGGGCATCTTCCCTGGGATTTGCTTTGGCAACATACATATGTAGGGGCCTCTGTGAAGTTTAGCAACAGAAGTGACTCCAGTTGTATGACCAAGGCCTCCAACTGCATAGTCCAAAGGGAAACAGCTGTTTCAGGCAGTATGTGTCAGCATTTAATCAGCTGCAGTAATAGAGAAAGAGCCAGGTAAGGTTTTTAAAGTAGTGAAAGCAGGATGACATTCAATAGCACGAGATGCAGTATTGTACATTTTGCAGTTCTTTTTAGTTTGTGTTCCATGAATTGGAAATGAACAAGCGAGCTGAAGATTTTGCTTGTAAACTTTACAGCTGCCTATAGGGAACAGCTACAGAAAAGCCAGATGTTTTCTTTGAAAAGTATTGTGCAAAAGTTTTCTGATGGAGCAAAAGTGTTGATAGCAGTGACTTAGAACTGGTAAGGCTGGTTAGGCTCTGGGCCCTCCTAATTAGAAGTATAAACATGAAAAGAGGTGAATAAAGGTATGGTAAGAAGACAAGGGGATGTGAGGTGCCAGTAGCAAAGTGTGGCATATTTTTGTTTAGCCAAACAAAGGTGGAGAATTGATAAAACCTCTTCCATACGAATAGGCCGTGTGACTAGAAGTCAAGGAAGGGTAAGAGCCATAGATAATAAAGGGCAATAAAGGCATAAGGTTAAGAGATTATAAATTGGACCTCAGTATTTCCAAAATGGACACCTTAAATTAGGTTTTAGGTGTCAGAACAATAAGATTGTGGAAAAGCCTTTCAGTGGGAATAGGGAGGGAAAAAACAGCCCAAGAATTTTTAGACAGTTTGGTCAATGTGTGTTTGTGTCTGCATTAAATGAACTAAACTGACCAGCTAGTTCCTTCTGTCCTGTGTTCCAGTAAGTGGGTTCTGCTCACACCTACTTGTGTAAAAGTTTCCATGCAGGTAGGAAAGTCTTTGCTGCTCTAGAGTTTTCTAAGATATGCCTTTTACTTCATTTTGCAGCTACAGAATTACTAGCAGATGACCAGTGCGTGATAAAACTCTTAAAGGGCTTATGCTTCAAGCATCTGGGCAAGATCTCGGAAGCAGAAGACCATTTTAATTACATCTATTTAAAGTAAGTTTTCAGACCTGGCATATGGGAGGGCTCTTGAATTTCTCAGTAACTGTTCATTTCAAATAAGAGGAGGTGCAACTGTGAGCTGACTAGAAAGGACAGAACTGCACTATCTTTAGTATTATTTCAGTCGCTTGGATATCAAGGAATCAGAATTTCAATTGCCAGCGTTTTTAGCCAAGTATGGAAGAAGAATTGCAAATCTGCACTCTTTACTGAGGTATTTTCTCCTTTTTTGGGAGACTGTAGGTGCATAAAATATTTGACATAATGCTTTCTTTTTTTGCCCCCTTCCCCTTACTAGTCATGAAGAAGCTGTACCCAAAAAGCCAAATGAAGTCTGCAGAGACAGGTGGCAGCATGATTATACTTGAGACGTCTATATATCAATGACATCTCTTTTTGTCAGTTCCCATGGACATTGTCATCCTTTCTAATATTTCCATGATAACGAAGGCAATATTTTGTAATCCTGAGAAATAATGTACTGTGTAGGGTGGTTATGCAAAATACACATTTAATCCCCTGGAAGGTAGCTCTGGATAGAAAACATGACAAGTGTTGTCGTAATAGAGATTGATTGCTCTTTCTGATCTTAGCTAATCTCCTATTTATTTGTGTTTGGAGCTGTTAAATGAGGGAAACAATTTATCATTTCAAAATCTTGAGGCTCTTTCTTTTCCAATGCAGTGAGAAGAAGATAAAATATGACCATTATCTAATTCCAAACGCCTTGCTGGAGCTGGCGATACTGTATCTAGACCAGGATAGAAGCGAAGAAGCAATAAAACTACTGGAAAGAGCAAAGTAAGCAAGTGAAAAGCCTGTGCTGATGTCTGATGGGTCAGTATGGTGTTTTACTGGTTAGTGGGAAGGAGAAACATTTCATTAGTATCATGTAAGCTCATTGTTTCATTTTCTCAATGGAGGCACGCATACCTTAGGTTTGCTTTGGGCCTTTCTAGAGGTAGACATTATCTACCTGATCATTCAGTCTATGACTTACCCATCCATTTTGATAAGAACAAAAAATACTTACAAAGATGCTACTAGGGATGTCAAAGGCTTCCGTAAGAAGTAATCTATGTGTAACAAAATGTAAGTCTTTGTAGTCTATTTACTTGTATTCATATAAGATGTATTAAATTACATCAAAGCCCTGTGTTATGGCAAAAATAGCATCAAATTGAAGGCTAGCAGTGCTGGTTTCATTCTTGATGAAATACATTTAAGATAGTGCTTCAGGCTGCATTTAGTATCTTTGTATTCTTTCATCTGCATCTGAAAGGCAACTGAAACACCTGCTTTACTGCTTTGTGTGATTGATTTTTCTATCAGAGTGGGTTTATCAGGAGTGGTTGGACTTGATCATGTATGTTCATTATTAGAAGATTAACAAAATATGGAGTTTGTCTCTGTCTGAGCCTCTGCTTCTCTGCTGAGCCAAAATTCTGGGGAGGAGAGGAGGAAGAGGAGGAGGGAATCCAAACCAAACAACCCTCTCCCTCTTCAGTCATTCTGCATCAGGGCAGTTCACCTCTGCCTGGAGTCTGAATGAGTCCAGATGTCTGCATCTTTCCAAGTGCAGAGAGTCACACGAGTCACTGCTGCAGGTGTGAGCAGCTACAAAACTGATATCTGGCCCCAAGTTTCAAAGAGTTTGTGTGTTGAGCTTTTGTCCAAGTCAATCCACTGTGCACGACAGAGTGGGGAAATCAGCCTACCAAAGCTTGTGCCAAAAGCCTGTCAACACAAAAATTGGAATACTACAATGCTTAATCTCCTGTGCTTGTGAGCCTGCTCCTCTGTAGACTCCTGGAAGAACTCACATCTCCACCTGTAGCTGTTACACTGCATCGAAATGCTCAGGTTTTATGAGCTTTCAGCTTCGAATGCTCGATGTCTTGGAAGCCACTAGAGGGAGAACGCGTTGTCTGTGGTGGGTTTCAAGGCTGCAGAATTAGGTTTGCAATTGGCAGGGGTGCAGGCGAGCACTTGGCTTGTGCATGATGCTTGATTTGCTTGACCTAAATCCACATACTGCTGCTGGCTTGAATGTTTCAGCGCTGGGAGAAAGAGTGGAAGGAGATGATAAACAGTTTTGGCTTGGTCGTGCATGGAAATACTTCTATTTGTATAAATGTAAGCTACAAGCAAGAATATCAGCCTCCTGATGAGAAATACAGTATCTGAGGGACAGCTTCTGCTTAATTTAAAGAGAAAAAGCTCCAAAAGGTTTCTGTCAGCATACAGCAGAACCCGGTCACCTCCTTCTCTCAGTCAGCCTCTTGGGTGTTGCATCCGTGAACATTATAAGCTGGTGTAGGATGGGTGTGGAATTCCTTGTTTTCACAAAGAGACTGCTGTAGTGACAGATACCGTGCTTCCATGCTTGATTTGAATTACAAATTCTGAACTGAAATGTTTTTAAGGTACCCAGACTGCTCAATGCTTCATGTTATGTTTCTGGGAAGATGACAGAAAGAAAATTAGCATGGTCTAATCCGCTTTGGTATTTGGATTCTGTATCCATCCTGCAGGAGCTGACATGTTAATTCCTATTAAGTAGAATTTGCACTTTCTGTGTGATCCTAGGGGCAAATTTCCTTTCTTTATATAAGCTTTTCCATGGAAATACAGTCTTTTAATGCTTCTGTAACTCTTTAGATCATGGCATAGCTACTGGAGGCTGTGGGCAGGTGACAGTGCTGAGTCAGCCGCTCCATATTTGTGGGGGAAGTCCTGCCAGTCTTCCCCTGGGCCGAATTGCTCCTCAGAAGCTGATACGGCATCTTATGTGTGCCCACTTTCTCTTTCCAAGCTTCTGGGGCAGCAGATTGGCTGGCCTTGTTTCCTACACACATCATTGATAACCACAGGATGGAGATGGGGGTTTTCCCTCTTCTGGTTCAGGATGGCTTCTCTCTTTCTTTCTATTCCCCCCACCCGTTCTCTAATTCCTTGCAATGTGTGTGCTGAATTAAGATGAGTCTTATTAATATACTCTTTAAAACCCTAAAAATGTTTGTATTTAAATTTGTCAGTTATACTTTGAGAGGGGGGGAAAGAAATCTAATTTCTGAATGTAAACTGAGTGGATGTTATAGATATTTACTAAGGACTCAATATTTTGATTGAGTGGACCAGATTCAATTTCTTATTAAGCTATATTTCTCTGGTAATTGCCAGACAGTGCAACTACAAATAAAGAACAAAGAGCTGCCTTGTTTGGCTAGGAACACATGCCTTATATTTTAGAGTAGGCAACAAAGGAGCTTGTGAAGAACAGCTTTTTTGCTGTCTGCAGTTGCTTTGCTTAGAACAATAATATAAAGATAACTTGAAAACGTTTTAAATATATGTATTCATCAGAGTGGGTCTGCTTTTGTTTTAGACAAAACTACAAGAATTACTCCATGGAAACAAGAACACATTTCAGGATTCAAGCTGCCCTGCACCAAGCCAAATCCGCCCCAGAAAATGGAATGCACTCTGCAGCCTCGGCAGTGTCGTAACTTTTTCTTCTTTGATGTCCTGTTTGTTGCAAACTTTGGTGCAGAAAATTACTGACACTTACGAATTATTTTTTCCTTCTCTTTCAAGTCAGTGAGAAACCAAATCATTTAAAATTTCCAAGGTGATGCGTAGAACATGAATCTAGTGTAATAACGTGGCAAAAAACCTTCTCAAACCACCCATAACCCTGAAAAATAGTGGTTTTCCAACAGTGGCTTTTTGAATACTTACATCTGTGTAATTTGTTTTTCAATCATGTGTGCCTTTTTCTTGCATTCACAGCATTTACTAAGCAAGCTGCTACACAAAGGGGAACAATTGGACAAAAGCAAACAACCGAACGTTAAAAAATCACAGATTCAGTTATCTATCAATGTTTGTTTGAGTTCACGCTGCTTGCAGTTGAGAAGGAAGCATCACGTTTTCCAAGTACCTCCTTAGTTGAAATGGTGTGAGAAAACCTCAGTGCACAAGAAACACAGCAGGGAGGAGCTCTGAATCCTTGTGCGTGGAAAGCTTCTCTTTCTCAGCTTTTACTAGGCACGTTTTTGCTTCTGTAGGAAACCTGCTAGTGAAAAAATGGTCTCCCTTTCGCAAGTATCTTGACTTTCTCTTTAATTTGGTTTTCCTGTCAAGTCTGCTTCTTGTGGAGGCTGAATGATTTACTGAGGATCTGGGGGGGGAAGGTGATGGCGGTATAAAACTGCATCACTTCTTTGACAAGGTGAAAAACGGGAGGTCTTTAAGAAGCAGTTTTTTCGTCAGAGAAAACATGAGGTTTATATCACGTTTAAAGCACAAGTGTTTGAAGATCATTTAAGAAGCAGCAATGTTACTGTGACAGCCGATTCCTTCTGCAAATGATAGTTCCAAGGTCTGCCCAACTCGAGCTGTCCATGCTTAAAGAGATTGCATGGCCGTGTTTCCCGAGGTGAGAAGCTGGGGTGGGAGCAGGCTCCCCTGGCACAGAGTTCTGCTTTCCACAGAGGAGAGCCCGTTATCTTTTTGCTTTTTATTGATCTTTTGAGGGAATTTCTGTGTAAGGGGCTTTGAGAATAGAGCAATGAGCTGGGTCTGCTTCCCAGCGCTGACTGCTGTGGAACTGCTGCTTGTCTGCAAAGCTGGTGAAGTCAGATGCAACACACATTTGACTTGTATTTACTGTTCTCGGGGCTAGCTCCATGTTCTTATGCTTGTGGGTTCTGGGGGCACACTTCTACCTCCCTTTTGAAAGAGCTTCTTCCCCATGACCCATTCTGATATGTGGAGATGGGAGGTCTTCTGACAGCCCTTTTTCTCCAATGGAGATGTTTGTCAGGAAGATTCCTATCTACGTACCTCACAGTGACTATTCTTTCTAAAGTGATTGTTCCCAGCAGAAAATTGACAGTTTATTGCTCTGCTTTTACCTCCTCTGGGGAAATGACATTGTTTTATAATTGCAAATTAATATGCAAGGAGAGAGAACCACCTATTCCTCAACATGGAGAACTTACATTGTCTTAAAAATAGACACCCTTTATGAAAGTCTTCCCAAGTTAAAAATCATAGGTGAAGAATGCCTTTTTTAAAGTGACTTTCTCAGAGAAATTCAGTTCAGATAAATTTCTCAATGCAGATAAAATTCAGTATAAACAGTGACGCTATTTACATACTGCACATCCAAACTCAAGTGTAAAAATTCAGTCATTCTTTGTATAGAATAAAAAAGATTCTTGTTCTAGTTCATGCATATAACGCCTCTTCTTCTACTTGTGTCCTTTTCAACTATTTGGGCAGTCTTAGCATCTTTCAAGCAAGCAGTGCCATGAAAATCAGCATAAATTGTGCTTTGCAGAAAGTGAACAATCCCTCTGACTGTAGATTCGTCTCTCAAGGCCACTGAAATGCTCTTTGAAGTTTCACCCACACCCAAGTTTCGCCTGGTGTTAGATACACTGCACAAAGGACAACACTGTGCAATATTGCAGCCAGCTTCCCTGGTTCTTCGTAGCAATGAAAATACTAAGATTCTCATGGTCATCTTTGGTCAAGCACAAACACCGGTCATACCATGGACCTGATCTCCAGCTTCAGCTGAGGACTTTGTAATCAGCCGTGATCAAGCAGTCCATGCTTTCGCTCTTTTTGGCTCCCAAAGAACAGGAAATACATTCCTTGTGCAACAACAAAGGTTTATGGACTGCCCTATTCTGAAGTCAGGAAAGGAAAAGAACACTTTGCTTGCTAGAGGATGAATGGAAGGTCTGGTACGTTGTTGCTCTGTTTTCCTGTGTTACATTTTGAATTGCCCACTATTACTCTTTGTTCATCAACGTACTTCATTTTGATGCTCTTCCATGGCAGGGATCAAAACCTCAGTGGTGTCAGCCTGGGCTTGGTTTTCCATACTGAGATTGTTTTTCCATAGCTTCTCCTGAAGCTTCAGCATTCTGCCTGAAGCAGCTCTCCAGAATGGTAAATGGCTTCATCAGTCTGAGTCCCAAATACAGTCAATTAGGGGAAGCCCAATTGGTGCATGTTCTCAGACAGCTTCAGCAATTCAGTATATTCACCTACCAGAAAATAGCAGATACTCTGATGGAATCACAAATTAAGGATGTTCAGCATGGCCTAAGGTTCGGGAAACGTAAGTACTGCTTCAGATGGGTGTAGTCAACACCTCATTTGCAGAAGGAGCACTTCCTTCTGCTTTCAAACATTGAGTTGTCTGACTAATGCTAGAGAAACCCACTGTGTGTATGGAGCATTGGCCAACAATTGCTGCTATCAACTCTTCTCAGTCTTCAGCAAAGCCAGAGAAATTAACCAAAGGCAAACTACTTATACAGCAGAAAATAGGTTTCTGCACTTGGTAGGACCTTTGGTGTAAAACTTATAAACTGTAAAATTCTTTACCCCCATTTCCTGTATGTCTGCAGCAGTCACCACTGTGCCCCACGTCATATCACATCATCTGGAAGTGGCGGTGGCCAGGAGAGGAAAAGCACTAAAACGAGCATCACTTTTATCATCAGACCTGATACATGGAATCCATGTATGTTTGGTCTGTCATTAAACTGGAGGGAGGATATGGGTTGAAAAGCCAGTGGCTTATGCTGAGGTCTGACGAGGTGTAATTGCATTTAACACCTAGCTCCTGTAAATAGCACTAGATGAGATAACACATTGGGTGAAGAACAGTGGGCTGGAGCTGACCCTGGTCACAGGTCTTGATGGTCAGAAGAGATTCTGATGAAGTCACAAACATGACAGTAAGTGGGAAACACCCACTTCTGGTTGCTCAACTAAACCAGTGGCGCAGGAGCATGCTTTGATTTGTTACTGATAGGCAGTTTAATTGCAATCTACAATTAATGCCTTCTGCCATGGATGGTTAGTTTAAAAACTGTCCTGTTCTGACAGTGCCTCAGGTTGTTTACACTGCAGTGAGACAGCATTCGAAACCTGGCTTAGGAAGCTTTGCCTTTTATAAAATACAGGAGCATAGAACAGGATCTTATCAATAATTTCCTCCCATTTCACACTGGTTTTGGGATTAAATTCTATATTGAGTATGTTCACTTGATTTGTGGCCTGCATCCAAGACTACTGGGCTGATAGCTCTGACAGCTTGCATGCCTCTGGCCCAGCAGAAGCATCCAGTCATGCTCCTCTGTGTGAAACAAGGCTTTCCTAGAGGTCAGCCCCAGAATGCAGAAACACTCCTAGAAGTTTAAATACAACACCCTCAACCTTCAGTTCCACCTGCGAGAGCCATTTCTTTGCCTTCTCAAGCCTAAGAACACAGCAGCAAAGCCAATGAGGTGACCAAAACAATGCATTCCACGTGGTTCCTCCTCTGGGAGGAAGAGGAGAAGATAAAGAGGTGAGTCACGCTGTTTACTGCTGTGCAGGAAAGTGGTTAATGGTTGGAAACGTCCCTGACGATGGAGACTGGAAAACCTGAACAGCCTAGAAACGAACGTGCTGCTTTTCTCATTATGTTCTGCAAATACCTTGTTGTGATGGATCCTATGCAAAGCGTGTGTTGGCAAGTATTTTAATGGAATGATTTGTCATCGTAGAGCATTTTTTGCAGATGCTATCTGGGCTTGCTTTGGGTGTCTGAAAAAGAATACAAATGCTTTATTTCAAAAACATGCCCCGTCAATTCCTGTCTCCAGGATTTATGAACAGCAAGGGAGCTAATAAATACCTGCATTGCTCTGTGGTAAAATCCTGCATGGTGTTTGCTCCAAATTCAGCAGTGTTTTTGTAGGACTGGGCTGTGTTCCATGATTTTGGGGGTTTTTTAGATCTTTGGATCTACTTACTTTTATTGCTGGCTAAACAGAGGCAAAATGTTCATTCGGAATTGTGCATTGCATTGAATTCTGCTTGCTGTACCTCTTCTTGACTGTTTCACAGGAAGAATACAAAACAGCAGTAACACACCCCCCATGCTCTCTTCACGGGCTGCTTTACATCATAAAATAGAATTAAGAAATGTTTATTTCGTGTTAGTCAGGTACAGGGCAGTGGCTGAAAAGCAATGTAGCCATGTGGTGAGAAAGATCAGTAGAAGCTGTGATACTCTCACTATTCATCTCTCACTATTCCTTTCACCCTGCAGCACACGGGGTGTGGAGGTAAGGAACAATTTCCTTGGCTGTGTTGGATGTTTGTCTGCAAAGCTGGAGCCACAGGGGCCATGTTTGCTGTTGATAGTGTCACAGATGAGCTGGTGTTTCACTTGTGACTGTGGTGCTTTTCTGGGCGCTTTGGTAAAGGTGGTGGTGTGAGATGGCTGAAGACTACCTCTGCTATCCGTAGATGCAGGTAGGAATGTCCTCTCCAACGGCTGGCAGAGTTCAGTAAATCATTCTGGGGAGGTGAAGCAGTGTTGACTCCAAAAGATACAATATACGGGTGATGTTCAAGGTCATCTTCACTTGGGTGCAGTGCCCAGTGCTGCTGTCATCGCTGTCAAGGTCACACAGCCTCTGCTGGGCAGCTGCAAGGCTTTTTTAGAAGCAGCCAGCAGGGCCAGTTACAGTTTTGGTATGTGATAGTATCATAGAATTCCAGGTTGGATGGAGACAAGACGGTCCAGCTCACGTCCAGCTAATTCTTAAATGTCCAGTGTTGGGGAATCCACCACTTCCCTGTGGAGATTACTCCAATGGCTGATTGTTCTCACTGTGAAAGGTTTGCTTTGGCGTTCATTCTTGCAGCTCTGGATTCCAGGGTCTGGGTCAGATTTTCCAGGATCAATTATGCAAGTAATTCTTTGTATTACTAAGGAAGAGTAGGGATCTGACACGGAGTGCCTTTGCTACATGTCACACACACACACACACACGTATAGAAGCATATATACACAAAAAGCCTATGTATGTATACTCACCCACACCAATCGCAGGCTCTGTCGCCAAAGCTTTTTGAAGAGTTACCAGAACTGTTTGAACTATTAAATTCATCACTTGAAAGGAAAAAAAAAGTGAGATACTTTTCTTAAAATAACCCAAAGCTTTGACACCTTTTCAGTTGCTGCCTGAGGGAACTGTGGGGAGGTTGAGGGCTTTCACTGCTGGTTTGCTGTGGGATCATAAAGGAAACTGTGCAGGATACAGCCTTCTGCAAGGCAGAATCGCCAAAGAGGCAGTATCACAGAGCCCTTCGGCAAGGTCAGCTCACCAAAAAGCAGGCTTAGGCTGGAGAATTCAGGAGCATTGGACAGCTTCTACCATGGAATAGCCAAGCTGTGTCTCAGAGGGATGGTGCTGGGAATGGTTCTATCCTACTGAGGGAACACAGGTTTGGATTGATTCATTTTTCCCCCTTGAATTTTGGCCTTGTCTGTCTCGCTCGATCTGCTCACTCAGTGTGAAGTCTTCATTAGACAGGCGGCTACCACTGATGTGGCAGAAGGGTGGGGGAAAGATGCTAAAAAGGTAGAAGTTTGTCCTTCAGGAGCGAGAACCATGGCAGAAGTGCTGCTAGGGAGCAAAAAGCAAGGCTGTGCCTCCAGGAGGAATAGAGCCAGGGTGTGTGTAATACTGCAGTGAATTGAACATTTACTGTTGTGTGCAGAGCTGTTGAAATGCCCTATTTAAAATAAAGACAAGTATTTTCTAGGGGTCTGGTGCTGCAAAGAATAGGTTTATGAAGTTCCAGCTACTCGTGGTGTTGGTAGTAGGGCTGGTTCCCTCTTGCTGAGCAAGGACTGTGCTGTTAGAAACATGTACAGGCTTTTTCACAAAGCTTTTTTCATTCTGGATTCCTCTTCGCAGCTTTTGCTTAGCAAAAGTGTCAGCGCAGAGTGGATGTTGTAATAAATCAGTTGCTTGCACGCAACTAAAGTTATTTCTTCTGCTTAAATCAAAAAGATCCTTTTGCAGGGTATGTTTAGACCATTCTTTGTATCAAAAGGCATTAACTTTGCATTTCATACCGAGAATTCTAAAGCCCCTAACTCTTATCCCAGCACAGGTTTAAATGCCAAATAATCTGCAAAAGGTAGTTAGCATAAATTATACTCTTCAAAGCTAAAACTATATAAAAGGAAAGTTAATCCTTGAAGCTAATTTTTATTCTGGGTATTAAGGCAAGAAGGATTCTTCTGAACAGATTTTTATTCACGTTTTCTATAGGTTTATCAACCAGTATGTATGTTTTTAATGAAAACATGGTGTCTGTAATAAACTGCATTTGTAATCAACTAGCATCCCCTTCATTTCCAAATCCATTTTAATCCCGGATTTAACTGAGGAGAGGCCTTCTGTGTTTGCTTTCAGCCATCTTGTTATTGATTTAACTGCCAGTCTGACTCAGAAGAATGTTCATCTTTACCACGGTTGCACAAGGACAGGAAATGTCAAAGTCTTGAAGCTGTGGCAACTGCAGTTCAGGTATTTCATAATCCCCCAGCCTAGAAACATATCCTTCCACCAGTGCACCGCCAGGCTGTCAGCCTTCCAAACACAGAACTGCTTTCAGCCCTGGGAAGCTGCACAACAGTAGGAACTTTTAAAACCTGCAGTGGTTAAAGCACTTCTACACCACAGCTCCTCACAAAGGAATTCTCTGGGCTGCTTCTTGTTTACATGCAGATTTTATGATTCCCTCCCTCATTTACATAATGAACTGGCAACAAGTAATAAGGATTATCAGTCTTAGATGTAAAATGATTGAAGTGGTAATTCCAGTAGCATGTGAGAGTTTCTAAGCATAAAGGTCTTTGTAAAATTGAGTATTCATCACTGTCATTGCATCTCTTCTGCCTCAGATTTGTGGGAATTCTGTTTTCTTCTGTTGTACGAGACAAAATCCATTTCCTACTCTACTCTGCAATTGTAACCTAACAGTTTCCCTGCTGTGCAAGCATCTCGGGTGTTGGTGATGCCCTTGGTCCCTATCTACCTGCTCTGTTTCTGTGGCAGCTTTTTGCCTTTACAGAGCAGGTTGCTGTGAGAGGCTGCAGTGTGTGGCAATGTCTAGGGAGGGGTGTGAGGACTTTCACATTCCATGTCTCCTGCGTCCTTGCCTGAAGTTGCAGAGGACTGACCCTATTATTGGGTCTGGGCCAGGGTTGTTTTGCCAGTTACGGGTCTAAAGCACAAGCAGCGTTGTTGCACTGTTTTCATCATCCTCCATAGCCCTTATGAAATACTTTAAAGCAACTTCTTTGGATGACTTCTGATGCACCTACAAACTCGGTTACTTACAGCAGCTGTAAGGGGTTTTTTGCTTGTCTTCTTCAAATTGCTTTGCAGATCCTTTACTGTGGGTCTGCCTGCCCTGGAACACACAGCCCTGGTGTAAGAAGGGCTATGGCTGAATAGGCCCAGATGAGTCAGAGCCAGCTCTTTCCACTCACTGCTTTGTGGTAGGCTCTGGTTCAGAGACAGCTGTGCTGTAAATGGACTGTCTAATGTGTTTGAAGTGCAAGTAATTTATTAGACACCTCTGAGAAAGGAGGCAAGTATTATCTTCATCTTACAGGCAGTGGAGTTAAGACACAGATCTGGTTTTACAACTGGAGCTAAAATTCAGGTTACACATTATTTTTCCATTAAATTCATATCAATTGCTGCTTTTTTGTTTTGTATTAGAAACCATCCAGAAGAGCACTGCACCTAAAAACTTGAAAAAAATAATTCTGATTTATTTGTTATATTTACACATTTGTCTTTAAGCTAAAATGTGAACCTTTTGGAATGTTTCTGTGTAATCAATCACCTCTAGTTTTAGCCCTTTCCCCTTTTTGCTATTTAACAAGTATTTTAATAAAAGTAATTTTTTTCCCTTAGCCCAGTAAGTAGGTCACTGTTAAAAGTTCAGCTATACAAAGTGCCTAGAAATGCATTCAGCTCAGTAACTGGTCACTTCATATTTCTTTCCAAACTTTCTTAACCAAGTCTTGTAGTAAATAAAGACTAATACCAACATGACAAGGCTGTTTTTTCAAATTGTTCATTTGCCAGTTTTGACAAGAGAAAGAAATGAATACTTTATGTGGACATTATTTTACCCAAAAAAAAAAAAAGAAACCAAACTCCCAAAACAGACAAAAAGGAGGACACAAAGGAACACACATGGAATGATGAAAAGGAACGATGATATTGCACAACTTCAGGTCTCTCTTCCCAGATTTTGATCCATGTAATTAGGTACGTATAGAGATCCAGCAAAAAAACCTCTGTCCAGATACATGTGTAGCAATGTGAGTGAATCTAGAACTGTAGACTGCTTTCAGTTCCTTCTGACTGCTCCTTGGAGTTCTTCTCTAAGAGCAGGTTGCTGCAGGAATAATAAATAAACCAACATGTTGACTCTGCATTTTGCTGACCAACCCTTCAAACGTCATCCACAATGTGCACAATTCTTCTATGTTGTAAATACACTTAAGTCTTCAAAGGATTTGGGCCTTGAAACACAACTTGTTGTTTATCATATATAGCTTGAGTATTTGATTTGTTGTGGTTAGCTTGAGATTGCATTTCATTTTGCAAGACCAGGGCTTCCCAATGCATCAGCGTTGTGGTGAATGTGTAAGAGTCACAGTAGGGTACATTACATTAAGGGGGAAAAAAATAGAGGAAAAAACCCAAACCATGCTAAGTGGATAAAAGGTCTTTACAGCTACAGTCTTTGCTAGACCATCTCTTAGCAAGCACATACTGTTTGCTACAGAAGCTGGCTAATGGTGTCATCCTGGCTGTAGCAGTACTGGCTTCCCCCTCAACTGCTCATAGACAAGTCTGTGTTCATAGAAACTGTGCATTTACATGCAGAACTATATTTTTCTCATACCTGATTTCACATCTGTTTGGTGGACTGATGTGTCAGCCAGCAGGGCTTAACAGATACATTTAATACAGGAGACTGAGATACAGTATGTTTATTCTTAACTTCTGATAACCTAAGAACTACAAGAACGAGAGATGCAGTATCCATTTGCTATAATCCAAGACAACCATTTTTAGGAAGAAAAAAGTAGAATAAGTGATCAATGCTAACACTACATTAGTTCCAATTTCATTTTTCTTTTTCTCTCAGTCATGGTAACTAGTTATTGCCCACCTGGCCCACTTTTAATCTGAGCAAGTTAAAGGTGACATTAAAGCCTGTTGTTTCATCAGAACCGAAGCAAGTGATAAAACCCAGGAAACCATAATTTCACTGTAGGACTTGGTTCATATCATCTTCATATTCCACCTCACTTGTAGAAAAGGGATAATGCATCTCAGTTTGCTTACAAGCTAGGAGATCACTTTGAAGTCTGCATATTCCTAACTGCAAACAAAATATAGCACTTTTAACAGGTTATAAATAAACTGGTTTTCAAGCATAGAGCCAGCCCAACAATAACAATACACTATTAAAAGGACCTAAGGCAATGAATTCCATCTCCAATGGAGGAAAAAAAAAGGAGGGGAAAAAAAGGGAAAAATAAAAAGAAAAAGAACTGTGCAAACAAGCTTAAACCTATTTCTTTGTGCCAGTGTTATAAAATGTAGATTTCAATAAAGCCTTGACCCAAATGCCAGGACTTGTGAAAAGAATCAGAACAAAACTGGTTACTTTATTTAGGAAAAAAATACTCTTATCTCGCTGCTGATAAAATTGGATACACGCAGTTTAAACATTTACAGTTGCTGTAACACTTTACACAATTCCTATATATGGGTGTAAGAACAAACATTAAAAGACAATGGTGGGTCAAGGCTTTACATTAAAAATAACAACCTACTTTTCTATAGTCTCTAAAATACTATGGTTTTTTCCAATATTTGCAGCCATTCAGGAATATTTTTTATTTCTTTATTAGGAAATGTATACTTTGTGCATGATCTTAATTCCTAATTCCTGGCTCTTTGGGCTGAATGACAAAAGGATCAAACCCCTTAAAGTGGATGGTCTCCTTGAAGGTTCAGTGGAGAAACCCTGGCTCAGTTAGTCTCGTATGATGAAAGCAGTGCTGCATCCACTGGCTCCATGCAGGATGGACAGGTAAAGGATCTCATCAACCAGTCATCTATACAGTCCAGGTGGTAAATGTGCATGCACGGCAGAAATCGGATAGGGTCCCCATAAACAAAGTCCATCATACAAATGACACATCTGGGGGGGGAAGAAAAATCATAAAGATATTTAAGCTGATGTTAACCACACTGGAAATGAAGCATAGTGTACATCTGCTCCTGGATATGTTTGAGTCAAACAAGCCTTTAGTAGTTGTAGGTACTGTGGGGAGTTCTTAGCTCTATCAGTGCTGGCCCCACCAAGCACTAGAGGGGTTTTTTGGTATTCTTTTTGAGTACAAGTGCCCCTGGTTATGTTAATGTGGGCAGAAGCCTTCTATGGGCATGGTGGGGCAGCTCAGGAGAGTGCGTAAGATAAGAAATAGTAAAAGGGAGCCACAGAGGTGAGGAAGTAACATGAAATTATTTCATTAATGTCATGAAGAGAAGATAAAGAGGGGAAAAAAAAACAACCTAGAAGGGCAAGAATTACATGGTTTGGGAAAGGTAAGTTTCACCTGTAACAGGGAAACAAGGGAGGAGGAAGGAAGGAAGCTTCTGCATGGTCTTTTTTTTCCAGAAAGCTACATTAAATTACAGGGCCTGAAAATAAGGCAAAACTGGGATGATGAGATCAGGTTCCCCAGGGCAGCATCATAAACCAGTGCAACAGCCACGTGAGTTCAGTTTGGTTTCTGTAACTTACTCTCTGATCTTCTTCTCGGAGCCGTCTCTTCCAGGATCATAGACTCCTTTAGGTAGATGCTGAATAAGGCCTATCCTCTGCGCTATTCTGATTTGTTCCTCTTCTGTCAGCTGCGTTGCTAGCCGAGTCTGGCTGGGAGTTGGGTGATAAACAGGAACAGGGACCTGCTCCTAAAATTAAAAGGTTTCCGTTAAACAAACCGCAGAGGCTTTTCTAACAGTTCGTAGCAGAGCACAGGCAACGTAGTTAACACTTCCTTTTAGTCCTACAAACGTTTGTATGATCTCCCACTACAACGCTGCAGTTTTGGGGGCTGTAATTACATTGAGAATGGGATAAAGAATTGAGGCCAGTATCTTGAGCAAGGAGCTGTTTGTGGTTGTTCTCTGCAAAAGCTCTTTATCTCCAGGAATTAGAATGAAAGTACAACAAACTCCATATGACAGAGGGCACATAAACCTTCCAGGCACCCGCTGAACTGCCGAGATACTGACTGAGCAACGTCATGGCTGAGGAAGAGCCCCCAGTGTTTGCAACAAAAAGCAGACTTTCCATTTTGGATGAATTACTTGCAAAGATGAGGACAGTGCCTGTTCTTAAGAGTCTCGGAGAGGAAGGTTTCATTAGTTCTTTAACAACGAGAATTTATGTGAACTGTTCTGGGCCACACAAGCTCCAAACCAGAACTGTAGGTTTAATTCTTTTGTGTTTATGTCACCTGGGCAATAAAAAGAAAAGCTTAAATAAGTACTCCAGGTTTTACATTTGCTCTCATACATTAATATAATTCTACAAGTTCTCCCAAGATGGACTTCGACTCCTGTTATGTTTAAAGTCCATGCTTCCCAAACAAAAAGTAGGCAACGTGTGGCTATTATGCGGTCCTTCCTCTGCCATGTTCTCAGAAGCTTCTTTTGACATTAAGAAGCTTTAGATACTTTCACTAACAGTTACATTAACATGGTATTTATTTTACTTGCCTTTAAAGCACAGTTTTTTGGACATAAGTACCAGCTCTGAACAGTACTGGCCAGTAACCATACATCTATTGTTAGAGGGAGACAATTTCTTGCAATGGCCTATTTTAACTGTACTTCTTAAACAGCAGAAAAAAATTCAACTTATAGCTGCATTCTGAAAATAACCCTGGTGCACTGGAGATACAACAGCATCGATTCAACTGTCTGAAAAATGCAGAAGTAGATGTTTCAGAGGACACTGCTGCAAAACAAGAGTGCAGGGGTGCGTGCAGCTGCACCGCAGGAACCGCCGATGCAGCACACATCACCTCCAAAGTTCCCTTGCCAAACTCCCCCTTGCTCATCGCAGACGCAGGGAAGACACGGGCTTTTGTTGTCTGGAACAGAGCAACCACCTTTGTGCATGTCCTTACAGAGCAGGGGCCAGTGTTGGCATCGCCAGGTATTTCTAGCAGCAGAATACAGCTGCGTT
>NW_009924164.1:0-28233 GCF_000696875.1 Nestor notabilis | reverse complement strand
CTTTCCCTTTTGGCCTCCTCTGGCAATGGTCTAAGTGCAGCGTTCAGTGTTCAACTGACACCAGCACCTGGCAAAGCCCAGATACGGGGCTTAACACATGCAACACTGCACTTGTAAAACCTGATAAAGCCATTCTCCTTTCCACTTGCCATGCTTCTAGCAGCGAAAGACAGGCAGCGCTCCTGGAAGGCCAGGAGAAAGCAGCCTCTCGCCAGCCAATGCCAGGGGTGCCCAGCAGCAAAAGTCCTTGCTTATGAGAAAGGCTCATCAAAAACACCAGCCTGCCTGGCAGTTCTTCTCACACAGTGCCTACTGCTTGCTGCTGGGTAAAATTCAGTCTTCTCTTAATTTAGCTACACCAGGATTTCCCCCTCTGATTTCCTAGCAGAACTCCGAGGAATTATGAGGTTCAAAAGACAAAATGCCAGCAGTTCTGTAAGGTTGATTAATTTCCTGACTACACCAAACCGTATTTCACAGAATCACAATTTCTTCTAGATCAGCTGCATTTTAATGGTTTAAATTATCTAAAGTATCCTCTAACCATCATTTGGATTGGGAAAAGCACCAGCTGAAGCTAGAGATGACCTGTCAGATATAACTAACTGTTCTTAAAGTGGTTCTGCAACCTACAGTGCCAGCAAAATAAAGCACTTCTCCCCCTCCCGAATGCTGCAGACCCTCTGCACTCAACACATCAGCTCAAGACAGGGTCTGGTCCTGGTTTTATGTTTCAAGAACTTAACACTACGAACTGTCAGTAACTTTTCTTTTAACTCCAAGGCTTTGCTATACTACTTTGGACAGATTATTATATCAATAGCAGAAGACATTACTGCTAACTCCTTTATTTGTTACAGAGATGTAAAGAACACTTAGGATTTGGAGGGAGATGCACCCTCCTTCCAGTCTTAGGAAATACAAGAGGAGAAGCAGAACTAACTGTGTGCATGGCCCAGGTTGATGCTGGTAAGGGCAGAAGGAGGGGAGGGTACTGTATTAATACAGCTCCCTTTTGCAAAACCATGACAGCAAGCCCTAATGCAGAAATACAAGGAAAGGGAAAAACAGCATGAGGAAAAAAAGATCCAAGAAACTCTCCAAATGTCTGAAAGTAGGAGAGACAGCTGACAGTGAATGCCTACAGCAGAGCAATAGCAAAATGATCATCTCGGCAGAAATCATACAAGGAAAGAGAACTATGGTTAAGTAGGAATCTGTTATGAGTTAAACCCATCACTTTTGGACAACTCTGAAATGAGAAATCAGCCATGCTATCCAACCGATGACTGCTTCTGTTATGTTCTGGACAGTGAATTAACATAACTTTCTAGCCTGTAATAGGCCAAACCAAAATGAACCCTTGTTCTAGTCTTTCATGGGCACTTGCTGCAAGCAACCACCAAGGGGCTATGTACTCGGGGAACCCATCTCTGCAATACTGCAGTGCCCCTCTCCTGGGGGTCTCATGTTACCTGTGATGACCTGCGGAAGAGGGGCAGGATGGACCCCCCAGGTCCCCGTCCCAGGCTAAACACACAAATGCTGTCCCGACCACCAGCACTGTATGGAAACATTCCTCCTTTTGGCGTCCCCTCTCAGGTTCCCTCCCTGCAGAGCCACCAACCCGTGCTACATGCCCAACATAACCAATTACAGCATTAATTTATAGTTGCCAGCTGTGGGCTTCTACAATTTCACATAGTGGACAAGAATCTCTTGTCAGATGAGTGACTCCGGGTGAAAAATGGTGCTTTCACCACGACGGCCTCATGCTTGTGAATATAAAATACTGGGGTTGGTGTGGCTGCCAAGGTGGTGTGGAAAATGCATAGATTGAACTACTGCAAGTGAAAGAGAGTGACCGCTCACTACTCGTGATCTGGTGCACTTCCTCCACATGCTGTCTGGTGGCACTTCTACTCTCGCCTCCCCAGTGCTATTAAAAGCCTGCCCAAACCGAGCCAGCAGTCCACTGGATACAAACACACCAGTAAAACTGGAGAACACAGCCGTGCACGTTGCAAAGACTCAAATTATAGAGTACACGGACAACAACCTTTTCAAACCTGTCCCTTCCCCACCAGCAGGTAAAGCAAAAAAAGTGTGGTTATACCTGTATGAGTCTAAAAATAATTTCAACTGCTTATTAATGAGAATATGAGAGCCCAGATTTCTCTGAGATTGTTGGGGTGACATTCAGTATCCCCAGAGGGGTCAAAGTAAGAGATGGAGCAGACTGCACAAAGTGTTCAAGGCCAGGTTGGACACAGGGGCTTGGAGCAACCTGCTCTGTGGCAGGGGCTTGGAACAGGACGAGCTTTAAAGTCCCTCCGAAACCCCGAGCTGGGCTCCTCCAGCCTCCAGCACGCACCCAGGTGGCCTGCTCACAGCCACTGCGGCGTCACCACCCCGGCAGCTGAATCCTCTGGTGTCTCCGCTACCAAATCTCTGGAACATTTTTGGAAGTTAAGCTCATGGGACAGTAATTTTAAGCCTCCTGCAGGGAGAGAGTGCAGCCCGGCCTGTGCGGGTTTATCACCCTCGGCTAATCTTTCACAGTTTATAATGGCTGCTGTTATCAAGCCACGTTAAGGCAAGGTCCCGCTCACTCCAGCTCGGATATTCAAGGGTAACAACATGAGGATTTGAGACTTCAGTCAACTTACTTTTGTAGTTAGAGGCCCCCTGATAGGTATGTATATATATAATGTGTGTGTGTATATATATATACACACACACACACACAATATTGTATTACCCAAGTAATTATTTCTTTACTCCAAAGACGAGCATGAATTTATTGCTCTGGTGTCTCACTTCTCCCTTATCTCCCACGGAAAATGATTTTGCAGGCACAATTACGAAATACTGAACCTCTAGCCAAAGTCCATGTTATTTATCATTTGATAAAGATGTCAGGCATTTCAAACCAAGATGAAATTTCCTGTTAACTCTATTCCTCAATGCAAAAAGGCCAAAACATGTAATCAAAACCACATATTAGTGTCAGGCAATGAAATAAAAATCACTTTCTGGCACTTAATTTGCTTTAATCAATTTTTTTTTTTACCCCCATATGAATTTAGTAATGATGAAACATCTGGACATACACATTTTTCTTGTTCACAAAGTAGGTGGTGTCAGCACAAGTTTCGCCAGCTTTCTGTGCATGGAAATCATTGGTCCCTAATGTTTATTCAGCCCTTAAATATATCATTAATTTAAACTCAAGGACTACAGCAGGGTTTGTGCCTCCATCTCACCCTGGCCCCTCATCCTTTGAGGGGAAAATAAGAGGAGAAAAAAAAAAAAAAAAATCACAGAGGGCATCTGGAGGTTGTATTTTTCACTCGTAATGAAAATAAACATTTTCACACAGGTTTGAAAGGCCCAGACACTGTTTCTGCATGCAGGTTTCCAAGCACGCTTTCGGTTCGCACCTAGAAAAAGGAGGTTTCATCAAGCACGATTTTCAGTTTGAAGTCTTCTCCTCAATGCAACTTAGAGCAGCGTAAGTAACCAAGGTAAACCTGCTTTTCTCGTGTTTTACAGCATTTTCATCCTGGTTTTGTGAAGTGCAATGAATTTGTAATGCTCTGAAAACAGGTCAGTGGTAGATCAGAAACTCTTAATCTCTGGATAAAGATTATTTTAAGATCTCTCTATGCCACATATCAGCAGTAGTTATCAGGGCTTTTGTCTGTTTGTTTGTTGTTTTTAATAATTGCACCAACATGCACAAATTATCCCTTCAGGAAGGCCAAAGGTGAGATGAATAATTCATAACATCTAATGGTTCCAGAGGTTAAAGCTTCACGGCTGTCCCGGAGATCTGCCTACAGCCACCTGCTTTCCACTGCCAACTGCTCTGCTGTTTCCATCTCTGAATTTTCCTCCTCATCTAATCCAATGCTCTCTGTGTCTCTCACCCTGGGTTATATATTTGCATTTTAACACCAGATCAACAGCAGCTCTGTTAAATTCAGTCTGACAAAGGAGACAAACGTCTTCCTAGCTGCGTTTATCCCAAGTCTCTTTTACATATTTTAGATACCAGTACCAAGCGCTTACGCTCCTTGCGGTGGCTGCGTAATTCGTTAATGCAAATGGAACAGTTCCATTTGAATTTCCTCAGCTGTTCCCACAGCTCTTTTTTTGAGATCCCTTCACTATGCAAATGTCTTTCTTGAAACATGTTGTCTGAAAGCAGCTGCGCTGGTTCACATACAGCTGCAGCAGGGCCACATACGCTTTACTGCTCACCAGCCCTCGAACACGCATTTGAAGAGTGGCCTGACCTTTCCACCCCCCTAACAGCCTTGCAACATCCTGCCTATTACAGTGCTTATCCTCACTATACAAATCGTTCTGCCTTGCTGCTTCCCAGTTTTCCCACCTCCGAGGTGAGATGTTAGCAGGAAGCCGAAATAACTAATCTAGGCACGAACAACTTCAGTTTATAGACGTAAAGTCAGGAGGTGAGAAAAAGATTGTGCTTTTTGGGTTTTTGGGGTTTTTTTTGCCAAACCCCTGCTGAATGTCATGAGATTTTCTCTTCCAGCTACTTTATTCCTCATAAAGAACTCGCTGGGATGACGGTCCAGGGGCCTTTCCCGTGAATGCCATTCTGATCTGGGTGAAAAGACTCAAACTCCATCTGTATGTGAATATACATTCTGAAATAATATCCTCCCCCAAGACATATTAATGTGAAACAACTCGCCATTAGAACATGCATTATATGGCAACTACAGCTTACTTTAATAACTCTTAGACTATTACAAGCAGCTTGCCAACTATAAAAACCTTTTTCTGCCATACTGAAGAGAACAGTTCATTTATAAACCTGAACAGCAGTTGCTGTAAAACATCATGTAATGAAATTGTTACCCAATCTTTCATGTTACTGCTTCCAGGTAGCCAGTCAGTATAAATAACTGCAATAGCTGAACGCTTTAGCTGATAAATTCTTCTGCAAGAAAAATCCCCTCCTCTCACCTCTCGCATTTGGAGGGGACGCCTGGGACAGAACCAGACCAGACACGCACGTGTGCACAAGAGGAGCAATTCTGGCACAAGCTGCAGCATAAAGCATGGGTTTGTCTAGCAGGCCCCATTCACTTAACAGCAATATAGTCAGAAAAGAGACTGAACATTAATACTGCATTAAGCAAAACTATAACTGATCCTTTATCAAATTTCCATGCATGCCAAAGACTGATTCCCTTTCTGTGTGTAAGAAGTGTGAAGATCCAAGCAGTTCTCTCCCAACGAATAATAATACATTCCAAGATGGATTGATTCACTGCATGGCTGTACTAAACACATGCTCACCTTTAAGACACAGTTCCAAGTACTTGCTTTTCTCAGGAGTGCCATATTCCTCCCTAAGGGGACTAATCACACAATTTAAATTCTGAATCTATAGTTGATTCATCCAGAACTTTAAGCCAATAAATGTATATTTCATTTTTAAGATTTATGAGGGGATTGTTCTGCTAGTTCTGCTTGCCAGACACAGCTTGCTTTAACTGTTCACGACCGTTTTAAGCAAAACCACTTTACTTTTACTTCCCTTTGATACATTGCTTGGTAAGTTCGACAGCACTGAAGGACCAAAAGAACCAAATCCACAACATACAGAATTTCACATCTCAGTTTTTCCTTTAAAGTTTTGTTAGTAATCACAATTATAATTTAAATACTAAACGGAGAACTTTCATGCAGAAATAAACCTGTGTCCTAGCATCTTACCTGTCCATAGCCAGTAGGAGAGCAACACCCTAAACCCCAGCAAGGGCCCCCCGCGCCTTGGATGGGCTCATGTTCATACATGCTTCCCACCACGGCGCTCTTAGATGAGTAAGAATTTTGGTGTTGAAGGAATTGGGCATTGTAGATATTGTCAGTAATTAAAATGAGACTAAGGAAACAGTCTGCAAGGGAGGAGAGGAAACCTGCAGAATCTGCACGGCATTTCTCCAGCAGCAAAACCTGGTCTGAGTCACGTATCAGATGGGGTTTGGTGAAAGCCACATTGGTTCTTCAGCGTGTAGCCTCTTTTAAGCTCTTACTGAAACTGTAAAATTGCTCTTTGCACTTTCCACAATTACGCCATTGAAGTTACTGAGAAATAAATATACCTGAAGAGTTGAACAAAATAAGCAACCATGAGAGAGAGTGAGTCCTGGCTGCTGACTCTTAAAATGTCATCTGTCCCCTGAGCTCAGCTTTGCTACTGAAGATAGGACTGGGACAGAGAGAGAAGGTAGAAACTAGATGCACCCTGCCTGCTGCTTTCCTGGACAATGACAAGGGTTATTAGCAAAAAGGACTTGTTTTCAAGCTTCTTACCCGTGCTGTCACAACAGACCGAAAAGGCTACTGACACAAATAGATGACAGTGCTGCCTGCAGCTTGGCCAGTGCAATCCCAGCCTTACCTGGCAGCTGGGAATCACCTCACCTGCTCTGAAACTTGATTAACCATCAATGCAAACCTAAATGGAAAAGATTAGCAAGAAGGAATTGTCGGGGAAAAGCAGTAATTAAAAAGCAGTAATTAATCCCTGGAAGCACAATCTCTCCTGACACAACCAGACAGTTTTTACATTTCCACGCTGCACAGCCGGTTTCTCTGACTCAAGGGCCATATCCTTCACTATGGTTCCACTAACTAAAGCTTTGTGTCAGTTTTTGCTGCCCTTGCTCCTTTCTCCAGTGATCCCATCAAACACCAGGATATGAATTCCTTCAGGAGAGCAGACAACATAGACACCAGTGCATCCCTGACATCAAACTGCTCACCAGAGAACTGACTCCATCTCTCCAGACAGCCCCAACGACAGCTCCATTTACAGCATCAGGCTGCAACTTCTGAGAGATGAAGTCCTCTTATTACAGCTCCTGACATGTTTATTTTAATAGTTGGGGGGCGGGGGGGGGTTATGCAAGGAGGGAAAAGATCCATTAACAATTTACAAAACCTCATGCTTTTCAAGTTGCTGCAGTGAGCAAAGCCAGGAAAGAACACTTGCACCTCTGCATTAAATTAAGGACACTCGGGCACAAAATGCAGCCTCCTGAGACGTGCATACCCCAGGGACTACAAAGCAAAGCAGCTGGGTAAGGAGAAAAGCCAGCCGAAGGGCCAGCAGTTGTTACTGCAGCTGGTGGCAGAAGAAGAGGCCATGTATGTGGATCATCCTATCCTATTATAAAACCACAACGTCTGCATTATTGGTACATGTTCTCTCCTACTTACGCCAAGTGGTTATCTTTGCAGAAACCCCTTCTTACGCCTGGCAGGCGCAGACCGTCATTATAGTGCTATGGCTATGTTAAACACAGCACTTATGGTTCAAGCAAGGCGGCTGCTGGAGAAATAAGGAGCAGATTTAACAACAAATAAAACCCTGAAGTTTTGAGAAGAAAATGCTCCTATAGCAGAAGAGGCTGAAAACAGATCTCTCAGACCGTCTCTGCTGAGAAGTAGAGTGAACCTACTGTGTCCCATTCACTTACTGCTGTGGAGCTCCTGGCTAGCAGGAAGATCACCCCAAACAAACAAATCCAGTTAACATGTTTTTCACTTAAGCACAAGAGAGGGGGAAGCACTCTGGAGCTACCATGGAGAAGCTGACAGAACACAAACAGACCACACAGGAATAGGGGAATCGTTCACACTTCCTTCAGACACGTATTTACTTTCTGGAAAGAGTAAACATCAATCAGTGCAACTTGTTTATAGTGTAAACCAAATGGATAGCAGCTAAAAAAGCTAGTATTGATCATCCTGGGTAACACACAAAGCCTGCAGGCAGCCCCATCCCATACGCAGTGCAGCAAACAAACAGCCCTGCTCACAGCCTGTCCCTCTCCTCCCATGATCTCAGGCATGTGAGATTCATCCCAAACACTATCCCCTATCCACACCCACCCAAACTCACTCGAAGCTTTGACTCACCTCAGGGTACAGGAGACAAAAAAACCCTTAAGCTCACACATGCTTCTGCCTCCTGAGACATGAGCTTGGCCCAAATCTACCATCCTGTAACCCCCAAAGCACTGCATCACTCAGACAAGTCCATGCGAGTCCCTTACATGAAGGGCTTAACACTGGTTACTGAACGGGAGGGCACCCGATCAAGAGTATAGGCACAGAGGTGACTTCAGGTGGGTGATGTAACACACTAAGAGTAAGTAACAACACGTTATGCCCCGAAGTGCCTACTAAACCCATAGACTCAACATAGCCAAGCTCAGTGCACACGCAGCCCCTGCTTACTTCCTGGTGCCACTGCAGGGAATTTGGGGATGAGGGTGCAGCTGACTGCAGCTGGTGTAAACCAATGCTGCCTCTGAACCAATGGGTCCTGCCACTTCCCCATCACTGGCACCAAGGACACTGCTCCAACTGACTTGACCTCATGAAAAGCAATAGGCCGTTACCATTGACTCTGCAATCACTACAGCCACTGAGTAAGTTAGGAACAGGCAGCCAAGAGGAAAATGGGAGAAGTGCCCCTGTCAGGACTTAAGCCAGTTGATGCCAACCACTTAAAACATAGCAGAGTGCTAAAATGTATCTTTTGGCAAAGATTAGGTCAGCTTGAAGGCAATTCTAGGAAAAACCAGCCCTTCCAAGTACTTCAGGAACAAGGTAACGAAAATACAGGAATTGGCTCTAATTAGCCAGGAGGACAGGCCGGGGACAAAGGGCTAAAGCAGGCAGCAGACATGGAAATGCACCTAACCCAAAGACACAAGCAACCCATCAGGGAAGGACTGATGAAGTGTAAATACAGGCTGTACTTCCATATGTAAATACAAGACGCGTACGTGTATATTTAAATATGCTAGTTTGAGCTAATAAGAACATAAAAACAACACAGTAACGTATAGCAGGTCCCGAGGAGGGCCACAGAAATGCTCAGGGATTCCTATGAGGGAAGGCTGAGAGAGTTGGGGTTGTTCAGCGTGGAGAAGAGAAGGCTCAGGGGAGACCTTACTGCAGCCTTCCAGTACTTAAAAGAGGCCTGTAAGAAAGATGGGGAGAGACTCTTCAGCAAGGCAAGGGGTGATAGTTTTAAACTAAAAAAGGGTATATTCAGGCTGGATGTGAGGAAGAAAATCCTGGAACAAGTTGCCCGGAGAGGTGGTGGATGCACCAGCCCTGGAGACATTCGAGGCCAGGCTGGATGTAGCTCTGGGCAACCTGATGTAGTTGAAGATGCCCCTGATTGCTGCAGGGGAGTTGGACTAGCTGAGCTTTGTAGGTCCATTCCAACCCAAACTGTTCTATGAATGTGCAGAACTAGGAATGTATTTTAGAAGAAGTACAGTGTAAGTAGGATATCAGAGGATCAGTGAAATCAAGTGACAGATTATCTCTAGGCTCACTGTATGGTGTTGCCTCAGCCTTATCGTGCAACGATATGGCAAGCATCCTCCTTGGGCAAAGAAAGCTATCCAGAGTGCCATTTAACTGCCTCGCATACAGCAAGTTTCACCACACATCCAAACCCATCGTACCAAATGCAAGTCCTCATATATCAATTTCCTAAAACAGGACTTCAAATAGACAAAACAGCTGCAGTTGGAAGGAGAACATCACCCATGGATGGTCATCCGGGAGGTGTCAGTTTAGCTTCAGACAAGAGGCAACTCAGGTAACAAAAACAAACAGGCAGATCAACAGTAGCTATCCCAGATCATCTACCCCTGTTGTACCAACCTATGTACAGAAAATACTTGTTGTCTGTAGCCATCCAGTTGTAAGCAAGGACCAAAAAAGAAGTTTAAGAGGACACAGTAGTTCTTTTTACAGAGATAGTCTGCTACCCAACCAAAATACACAGAAGAAGCAACACAGGAGAGGGCTTCTGCAAATCTTGACAAGGGCCTTCCCAGTGATGAAGGAGGAGGTAAAAAATGGCTAATGAGACAGAGCAGTGCAGCCAAGGTGAGCCAAGCAGAAACCTGGTGAAATTTCAATCAGACCTCACAGCAAAGAGGGACTCAGCAGAGTGGGACTCACACAGCACAAACCTCTGCCAAACCATAAGAGAACAGAGAGAAAACAAATTGCTCTACTGAGGATAAATGACCCGGGGGAAAAAGTGGTAACAGTCCACGTCCTACTGCAGAAAAGCTTCAAAAAGGAGGTGGGGCTGGTGATGAGCTGGGTCTGTGTAACTGCAGAGTAAGAAAACCTGAAGCAGAGAGACTGCTGGTGTGGGACACCTGCTCTGAGACCATGTTAGCAGGGTTTGTTTCAAAACTCAGGAATCTGTGCTATACTTCACTTGCTCATAACTTTGTACTCAATTTGGAAGATTTTAATTGCCTTTTTAATGAAGCCATGCTCAATTACAAACACTTGCTCAAGCAGGAAGCTGCCACACCTTGGCAGTTTGATGGCATGCTCAGATACACAGGCTTTTTATTTTCTTAGCAGTGAGTTTCTAACACAGAGTGGATGTCCCCAGGATCCAGGTATGAGACTGACACCCCAGCCCTGGCAGTGCAGCAGGGGACTGGGCTGCACAGGGGCAGCCAGGAGGCTTCCTGAGGCCAATTAAAGGATATAATCAATGCTGCGTTGTGCAACAGCATAACCACAGCTTTTTTAAGCATGTTACTGTGAGGGTGTGAGGCGCTGGAACAGGCTGCCCAAGAAGTGGTAAATGCTCCATCCCTGGCAGTGTTCAAGACCAGGTGGGACAGAGCCTTGGGCGGTATGGTCTAGTGTGAGGTCTCCCTGCCCATGGCAGGGGTTTTAACGAGATGATCTTAAGGTCCTTTCCAGCCCAACCCATTCTATGATCCTGCAAGAAAGCCATAGGAAGATGAAGCCTCACATACATTAGGGCATCTCAAATGCAGTATGACTCCCTGTGTGCAGCTTTCTTGGGTGTCACCAGCAGTGACAGGTCATCCCCACCATCCACCCAGCCAACAGCTCCTCCCTTCTGCCAGATCCTGGACAATCAATGGGGGGATTCCTGTGATTTCTTCCACCTCTTGAAGCTGGATACTAGGTTTGAATCAGCTCCCCCAACTGCTAGGCTGTAGACGAGGTTTCAAGACAGCCCAGGGTGCTGCATCATGGAGACATGGTCACCTCTCCCACTCACACACTTGCGGCCATCTCCTCCTTTGGCAAGATGAACGCACACCAAAAAATGCAAGTTGGCCATTTGTTTAGCATCAGTTGATAATAACATTCATTATTTCAACTCTGAGCTAATGAGCAGCAGATGTAAACAGCCAGAGGCTCTGATTCAGGCTGTTGGCTCATCTCAGCCCATCATTTATTAATCTTAGAGGAATGTCTCAGGCATTAAACGATTATCACTAAATCTGTTGGTTTGGGTTTTGTTGGGTTTTTTTAAAGCAGTGCTCTATCTAGAAAGGAACAACTGCATGAACGTTAGGGCACACTAAAACTTGACGAAGCGCCCCTTTCTGATGCAGTATTAGCAGTGAACACAAGGGCAATGTTGCTATTTTTTCCAGCTATTTTTTCCAGCAGTCTTGTCCTCGCAAGCAGTGACTCTGCGTTTTTAGCTTGCAGGGCACAAATCCAAGTGTGATCTCATGCAACTGTCAAACCTCTTCTAACAGAAAAAAAAACCTGTGCCAAGAACAGGTAGAAAAATCATAAACAGCTCTCTCAGGAGTTGGTTATACAAGCAGAATATTTCCAGAATGTGTTTTCCCCCACTTATTTTAAAGTCTTAAATGAATAGAGACAGCTCAATGAGCAACTGGTTCTTTCTTTAATCTGCCACCAGAAAACACATGTTCATTTTAGTGCTATGTTTGAAACACACAGTCAGTTGCTGGTGCAACCAAGACAAGCCACAAACATTCAGCTCCACAGATGAATAAGGTACCACATCCATCACTAAATACAAGCAACCACCTGTCTAAACACCATTTGCAGTCTTTTGTTGCAGTTTTTTTTAAATGCTCGTCTTTGGATCTTGCCTGTGCTGGTTTTACACCAAAAATACTTGTGTTCTGTTCAGCACAGGTGCTTTCAGAGTAGGTGGTTTGAAGGGGGAACTGAAGCAGATGCAGGGCTCCGCGAAGGCAAGGAGGGAGACAAGGAACACAGAGCCCAGCCACTGCATCTCCTGTCTCACCTTGTTCAGACCTGATGGGATAAAGAAACTACTAACCCCAGTAACACACTTAGTAAGGATTTCAGACACTACCAGGGACGCAGCACTTGAGCACCGAATTAAGTACTTGCCTGAATTAAGGCTCAGGCTGCTACAAAATCTCAGAAGAACAGAAAACTGTTTGAGAGGAGGGACATGAAAACAGAGAGGTCATTTTTCTGAATATGGACTGACTGGTTGGAAAACAAAGCCCCATTTCACCCCAACACACTTGTATGAGAGCAGCTGCGAAGCCCAGAGATCTCCAGCCTTAGCTCATCTATCTGCAACGAGGCATCTTTCATGTTGTGTGAAGTACACCAAGAACCCCAAACACTGTGGTAGACAGGATACAGTTTTAGGGCTGGGGTTGAGAAAAATCACAGAGAACTACAAAGGTTATCAGCACAAAGTTAGAAGTGCTAATTTCTCAAAAACATTACCTGTGACTTTCAAATACTCTGATTTAGACACATGGGCACAAGGAAACAGCTCAGACACTGCACTGACACATCACTGTACCATAGGTGAGTTAAGTGCTACTTTCGATGCCCCTCAGAGCCAGAACTGAAAGCCTAATGTCATTAACATTATTCTACTGATGCTCTTTCAGGCATTATGAGGATATAAAGAAATATTTCTATTTATTGTATTCTCCTGCGTTAATGTTTAGGGTGGAATAACCGTATCTTGCTACAACCCCCATGATCGCTAAAGTTAGTTTTGCCAGCTTTTACACACAAACTACAGTCACAATAAAACACTGTAATGGAGTAGCACTGAGCTTTGAGGCAGCAAATTCGGAGGTATTCAGTGTGTCATCATGTCCAAAAATAAAATAAATAATAATACACAAAGCCACAGGTAAACAGCTGGGAGTTTCTTAGGTTTAATTTATGACATTTAGCCTGGAACACACCTTGGGAGTCATTAGGGTGTAACTATAGAGGTAACTGTAATAACTAGATAGGCTCAAAGAGGAGAAAAAAAAGAAGCTTCTTGCTTGGATTTTAACTCCCTAAGCAGAAACATCATCACTCAATTACTACACAGATGTTTCAGTTATCTTTCTAGATTTTTTAGCTCACTGTATAGACCCCAAAAGGACACCTCTCAAATGCATTTGAAAGGTGTGGGTGCCGCAGAGTAGCCTGGGAAGGAGATGGCATTTAGTGACACTGCTCCAAGTCTGAGGAGCTGCAGAACTAAAACTCACTTTGTCTCCTTACAGACCGCTGCAGTTAAGTGAAGTCTGGGAAGGTGCTTCCCTGGGGACACTAAAAGGTTTGCTGAGTAATCTCTGAACCAAACAGGCAGAGTAACAAGATGAGTCTGAATTCCTGTCTTTATTTGGGATAGATTCCTCCTTTCCTATAGAGGGATCTCCACTGCAGTAAAGACACAAATAGAAATGACTGCAAACATTTCTTTTGTTCTTTAATTTGTTGTTCTGAATTAGACAGTTGAAAAAAAAAATAAACCCATTTTGTAAGAGAGGCAGCTCTAGATGCTTCCTTTGGGGCAGAAAAGGGCTGGCCATGGCTTTCTCCATGAACTTCAGCAAAAATGAGTCCCATGCTCATCAAATGAAATCTGCTGAAAGCCATACAGCAAGTACCCTATGGAGCGATTTCAGACTGGCAGATCAGGTCAAAGAGGCTTTGTACAGAAATTAGCCTGTTGATAACTTACAGGCCCGGTCCTGATTTATTTTTATCACTTCATGAAACGCCGCATTCCTGGTAAAGTCTTCAGCATGTTATGGAATGGTTTACCCCAATGAGAGAAGGTAATGGCTAGCAGAGCATGAAAAAGTACTTGCCCCTTGGACTTCTGAGCTGCATGTTCTGCAGATTTAAAGTAAATAATATGTATGACTTCCATTATCAGTCACCATGACAAAATTCACTGCAAGATGCTCAGCAAACAGTGATCCCTTAATCACTGAAAATATGCCCTACTTTAATATTTTTTCCTTTATTTGTTGTGGGTTTGTTTTAGTTTCACTCACTAAAGTGAAACAGATTTTGTTGAGACACATATTTTGTTTTTCAGGAAAACCAAGTTGCTTGAATATCATATCCACTAACAAACAAAACAAAAATAGAAGCATTAGCCTAGAAAAGAAAACAAAGGCTGAAAGGGATATAGGACTGATGTCTAAATAAATCAGGGAAGTAACCATCAGAAAAACAACTAAAGATCTGGTTGGTTGAAGATTAACGGGTACAAGTCTGCCATAAATAATCTAGGATTCAGAAATAGCTTCTTGAGCCTTAGTTCTCAGTTGATCAAAAGAGTTTCCCTGTAGGAGTCATAAGGGCAAAGCTTTACCAGCATCTTGCAAAATCATACATTTTCTGCAGAAAGTGACTTCACTGAGCATACACGTAGCTATCCATACATCCCCTTGTTCACAGATGCCAGGAAACAGTCCAATTCACACACTTGTTAATATGCAATTTCCAACACTGCCGAACAGGGCTGTTATCCAAATTAATATAATCTATGATGCAGAGTAACAACTAGCAATAATGCTTGTCATATTTAACTCAAAGCTAATTCAAGTACAGATGATAACACTCATTAAATCTGAGCCTCATTTTGTTGAAGCCATTATAAATGTCTGCAAGACACTGTCACATCCACCTGGAAGTTTAAAACATTAACATAAGAAAAACTTAAAAGCAAGAAAACTTCTGTTTGGATAAAATCATTTTCCATTAGCAATTCTGGTTTGATCTCTGCTGTGTTTTCAATAGCTCTCTGGTGGAAGATGCCTATGGGGTAGCACTAGCTTGTTGGCCAAACTGTGTTTCCTGCAGCACAACCTAGAGGTAGAAGCAGCAGTGAAGGCAGAGATGAAAGAAAAAGGAGCTTTATAAGGCTTATTCTGCTGACAGTATGCTAGCTGGAAGTTTTAGTACATTCTGAAATCTCCAGCTTTACAAACCCACTTGTGTTGCTTGAATAGCACCAGGCAGCTGCACCGCTGGTGAGGATTTGGCTTGTGGCAACCTAAATGCAAGGTCATCGGTGAGCAAGTATAGGTGGGATTACTGCACTCCATGTTGATATACAGGCACTTTACTGCTGGAACACAGTAACCATTCTGCACTGAGGCTTTAAAAATGTGTCTTACTTCAATTGGATGAGTTAGTTGGATGAGTTACTTAAGTCTTTTTAAATGAGGAAGGGCAATAGCTATTGGTCTCATTTAAATAGCTATGTTCTGTCCAGCTGAAGCACGTTACTGTATTCAAACTGAAACCTGGCCAGAGTATTTTGTGAAATAAACCAAGGAAACACTAGCAGCAGCAAGCAAGACTCATTCAGAGAACAGCTTCTACAGCTCTGCAGTGCCACACAGCCCCAATAACATGCTGGGCCACTTGCTCACCAGTGACTAACAAGGAAGGGTATCCCTCCCTATCCCAGCAGTCCCATCTCCTGTGGCTTTTGGGGTTTTTTGTAGGTCTCCAAGCCAAAAATTAAGCCTGGCACAACTTAGTTTATGAGATCAAAAAAAGCTGTAAAGATTGTGTTTACTGCTAGTGTTCAGCATTACTGGTTCTGAATCCAGGAAACTAAACAGGAAGGTACTGAGCAATAGAGTTCAAGCTATGTAAAAGCATGGCATTACCACAGAAATTACAGGTGCTGGTAATGCTGCATAAGCAGGCACATGAAGAAGTGGTAAGATTTGCTTCTCAAATTCATTTCTTAAAACAGGGTTTTGTCCCTCAATTTGCTTTAAATAAGACTGGCTTCAACAGGAAACCAGTGGCCTCTCCTGAGGACGCCGAATTAGAATAAGGAGTCACAACATACAAAACAGGACAGTCAAATTGAGGTGGCCAGCTTAATTTCTGCTCTTGCATTTGCGTACTTACATAATTTCTTAATTCTAGACATTACAGACAATGGAGAAGTTGTTTTATTAAAAGCCACATACACTGGCAGTCCTCACATACATATGCACAAAGGTAATCAAACTCCTAACAGCAGTGACAAAGCTTGCCAAGTTATGTTCAGACTTTGGAAAGTATCCATAGAATCGTAACTGGAAGGCTTGTGTGAGGAAAGAGGCAGAGCAGCACCCCACAATGCAGATGAATGATATTACTGTAGTCAGTTGTGTCCCAAGAGATACCACAGACTGCTGCCCAACATGAACAGGCTGTGAAAGTCTTCATCCAGTCCTGTACTTAACCAAATATACTCATGAACTGTTAGATAGCACTAATGAAGCTTCTTTAAAAAAGAAAATAAGAGAGGAAAAGCATCCAAGCATCTTAAAGGGTGGTTATGGTAGACAGATTTATATTCTTTTTCTTATGTTTTGTTGGGTCTAGGGTTTTGTTTTGTTTTAAAACCGGTAACATTAAAGAGAAACAGAATTAAGGCTTTGTCTACATCAGAGATTTGCTCTGAAGCAATAAAATCCCTCCAACTGAAATCACCATCCCACTGAGGTTCGAAATAGCACTTTTACACTGCATTTCATGTACAGACCATTCCCAATGCAAGAGCACCCATTTCAGACACTTGAAGAGTATAAGCTGACTCACTAAGGGATGAGATAAGCACCAAAGACACCATGTCACAACTGTGGAGCACACGGCTGCAAGTGCAAAAGAGGAGGGAAGAGCAAAGCAATCCTTTCTGGCAGCAGCAGATGGTTAGATCAGACCTCCTTGAGCCAGGAACATGGAAACACACACCACCGATCACGAGGCACGCCACATTTTCGCCTGGTTTCTGCTCGTGGTCTGCTGAACAGAGATAGCCCCCGAGCCTCTCCTTTGGCGTTGGCTGCGTTCACTCCCAAGCAGTGCCTGTCAAAGCCATTATTTTTAAGTGCTGGAGCAGAATCCTACCTCAAATCAAGTTAAATAAACACAGATGTTAGTTTCCCCATGCGCCAGAGATGTGCATACCGCAAGACAGGAGCACCAGTGGGTTCCACTGGCACCCATCTCTGGTGCGGTAAACAACCCAGGAGTAGAGTACGTGTTCCCTGGACAGCAGCACTTTCTTTAGGGACATAGAAATCACTCTCCTCTCCCCAGAAAGGCTGCAGAAACCCAAACAGCTTAAGTTGTTGATGCACTGACTCAGATAAACTCCCCTGTATTTAAAAAAAAATGCCTTACACTAACAAAGGGTGGGACAAATTTTCCTCAGCCTACAGTACTCTTCACCATTTGACTTGTCACCCTGAGCTGGAAACACTTGTCTGATCCCTCAACACCACCAGCCTGTTTGGTAGCATCTGCTATGTAGTTGTTACTACCATTTTCCCAGTTTTTGCTTTCCAATAAAAATACCACCGTGCCAGCAGCGCTGCTTGGAGGAATCTCCATCTGCGCAATCCAACCAGAGCAAAGAACACACTGACCCCAGGTTATCACATTCAGAGTCCACTGGAGAAACTCCTGCCAGCACAAAGGCATGATCCAATTCACTTGTTAACCAAGAGGTAATTGGTCATTACTCAGCCACAGCACATCGAGGAGACACAGAAACATGAAGTTCTGTGTGTTCCAGCTGGGAGTTTGGAAGTCTGGCCTTCGCCATGCTGGAATCCAGCTGGTGGCAAGATGAATTTCATAGACCAAAAAAAATACAAAGGATTAACACACCCTCCTTTCCTACTTCAGCCTAAAACTATAGTTCTTTTCTCCTCAGTTTATCAGCTCAGAGTAGGTGGCAGCTACATAAAGACACTTCAGGAGAAGCTATATATAGGGTGAAGTGAACTTCTCCCCAGGAAGCTCTCAATCTAGGTCATCTTGCTTCTTCTGGGAAGTACAAAAAAACAGGTTACTCATTGAACAAGAATATGGTTTGCAGAGGAAAACAAAGATTACTTGAAGCATGACATTTTGTGTGGATAGTATTTTTAAAAATAAACTAGTTAGTCATTAAACACTGTCTCCAAGTGCCTTGACTCCACCTACTGTAAATCAAGAAACCCACTGTATTTACAAAAATAATGGGCATTCTCTTAGCAGGTTAGCCACACCTTAAAACAAATAAAACTTCAGTTCTCTGAAATTCCAGAGAGTTTGTCTAAAGTCAGACATCATGTAAAATCCCTCCATTCTTACAGATGACTGGCTGGAAGGATTATATACAACCCAGCAGAGTTCCAGGCAAGTCATCATATGAATCCACTGCAATGGATTAACTACCACGTTACCACTTCAGTTGAGGGTGGAGTGGGAGAGCAACTGAGCAACTCAGGTTTGGGCCAAAGGCCACTATCTAACTCAACCCAGGGTACCTGGCCATCATAACCACTGCAGCACCACATGGATGTCATCAGCTAAAAAGGTGTGCCTCTAACAAGGCAGGCAGAGGACTCTTCTTACCTCAGGACAGACCTTAGGGTAGTACTACCTATGCAGCACTTTTTACTGGTTTCTGATTTGCAGATCCCCAGAGGTAGAGATGTGGACCTGTATTCTCAGATCAGTGACTACAGATGGGATTTTATTAGCTCTTCTGAGCACTGCAAAAACAGCCCATAGAATCCCAGAGACCTAGGAACTAAGAGGTGAAAAAAATCACTAACCTAGAAAAGAATTAGCAGTTAATTTAAATTAAGTATTTTTGCTTGAATTTTAAGTGTTATATTGGTTCCTTCCAAGAAGGGCAATATGCTTTCAAGAATGACACTCTCCACTGGACAATCTGCAACTGCCTCAAGCTCTCCAAATATATAGATTCATTATTACAGGACTCTGTGAAGCAGACACTACAGCAATGACTTGGTCATATTTCATAAGCTAAACTGAAGATACGTGGATGCAACGGCAACACAAATCATAATACCTGAACAGAAAACAACCAAGGGGAATTAGAAACTGGCAACAGCAATTAAGCAAGTATTATTGCAGAGCATAAAATAGTCTTCTGGTGTTAAAATATTAATTTCAGTGTCTTAACTAAACCTGAATTTACAGCATTAGTTTGCTGATCTGAGCCTTTTATATAGTTTTCACTGAATACAGTAGTTAACTGCTTTCTGTTAAGCAACAATACAGACCAAACCAGTTTAGCAGTTTGGTACGTCTGTAGTCAAGCAATGTTTGCACCTGTGCTCCAAACCTGAGAGTAATTACTTCTCTTTCTGAATTTTAAATAAAATTAATTTATTCAGGCAAAATAAGTACTGGTCTTAATCTACACTGCAAAATTATGCTATGTCTGAATTACAGATTTCAACAACTGTGTTAATAAAATGCTGTGATAAACGTTCAGTGCACAGAGCAAACTCTGTATCTGGGTTTAATTACAGTGATGAATAAAAGTCAGACACGGGTATCATCCCAGAGTAGTCATGCATTATACTGTCCCGTAGATACTGAAATAATGGAATCTGATGTACTTTGATCTCTTAGATAAGTCTCCCACAGCTCTGAAACAGAAAGGGCAAGAGCACCCAGCCTCATCCAATTCTGCAACGTTTGCACACTGACTCATAAGAGATTTGTATCCCCCACTACCAAGATACATCTTAGGGGAATAAATCAAGTCAGATAAATATTGCTCCATTTCCTTCTGGCTAGAGCTTGTATAGAAATCATCAGGAGAGCCATACAGAACATTAGTGGTGAGGACTACAGGGAAACCTTACAGTCTCTACAGAACTACTGTCCAAGTATATATAGCTATATTACAAATATATTTCTGGCTTCTATTCTAGCCTGTCTTTTTTTTAAGCAGTTTTGGCATCACGAAGATTAGAAACTGGCAGTATCTGGTAAATTTAATGGTTTTAATCATGGCTGCAGCATAGCAGATTCATTGCTTTTGTCCAAACCAGCACTGACTGAATGACTTTTTCTTACCACTGGATATTCACACAGCTTCATTAAATTTTATTAGTCATAAACCAGGCGTTTCCTTGATGCTTCTGGGACCTTTCTCAGCAGTTCAAACTCTAATGGCACATGGACTAGCTACAATCCCAAGCACTGGAAAACTTGACATTGTCAGCCAGCCGAGATTTGTCTTTGAGGATGAGGGCTGTACCTCATCCTCAAAGGCATCTGGCCTTGGAGTTCAGTGAACTCTATACAAGGACTGCTTCTGAACGCTGCCTCTAGAAATGCTCTGAGTGGGAAAAAGCAGATGAGAGGACATAGAGGCCTCTCCAGCATCCAAAAAATATGATCAAGGGAAACAGGTTTCAGTATTGCAGGGATAATAGTCTGCACATTCATCACTGCATGCTGGGGCTCAGGGAGGAACTGAATTTCCTGAGTCACAGTTTCTCTCATTCCTCCAACAGTTTCAGTCCTCCCCCGGGCACCTCAGGTCTACCTCATCCCTAAACAAACTAGCAGCTAAAAAAAGAGGCAGGATGAGAACTCTCAAAAATCAGCCCACCCTTTGATACAATGCTATGCGTGCACACACGTGTGTGAAGCATTCTGGCGGATCAGCAGAAATGCCCGATGCAATAAGCCAGCTGGTTGTGATTTGGCTGACGCAACTGCGGTTGGAAGGACGGTTCTTTTATCTCCTCCTCCAGTTGCTGCACGCATCTGCTGTTTGTCCGTGTCACTGCGCGTGGATCGTGGCCCAGCAGCTTTTATGCCACCGGCATTCTGACTTTCTTCTTCACTGATGAGAAACAGAGCGGCTGGCGGATTCCTGTGGAGGACTGGTAAATAAAACAACCGCTCTCTAGAACCGTCTGGCCTCTTGGAAATTGTTTCATTAGTTCATAGGAAAGTCACGGTTGATGTGCTTTAGTCCATTCCACAGATCATTATCTCTTCAAAACATAAAACTACTTTGTTCTCCGTGGTTCAGAAATCGAAGTCCAGATGTACGGCCAGCAACAGCTGCACATCCCAGAAATGAGCCAGTGGTACATACGGGAAGCACAAGACCTTCCTTAACACATGGTGGTCCTAGATTTTTGGGGAGGGAGGTACTGCTTGTTTGGGTTGGCTTGCCTGAAAGAACGCACAATCTCCCAGCATAATGAAGATTCATCATTCTGATTAGGCAAGAATTCTTATTACCATCTCCACGGCCTCTTCATTCCTACTAATTGAGCATCTGGAACATGGTCTGCCAAATAAGTGCTGAACTATCAGATTCCAAAACAGATTTTGGGAGACTTATCTACTGCCTTAAGCAGATCTCCCAATACTACTCCCTCTTTACATCAGCAGGTTTGTTGTAAACTCCTGCAGAGGTTCATTTTGTAATGGAGGAATATTATTTTATCAAAATCAAATTATCATGGAACACTTTACAAACGTGAATTAAATTACTAAGCATGCCTGCACTAAAGATGAACTTTATTACTCTTTTACTCCTCATATTACAGTGAGGAAACTAAAGCGCAAATCAGTGATTTGCTGAAAGTTGCAAACTAAACAGAAGACTGAACTATGACTGACGATAGCTTAAGCTTAGGGCTGCCAGAGTAATTTTTGGTGGATTTTGTTTAGTTTAGTTTTGGAGGTGGAAGGTTTTTTGGTTGAAGTCCACAGAGAAGTTTCACCCAGCAAGAAGCTACACATGACTCTAGCTCTGCTGGGAAAGGTCATTGCTGCAGCTGCCCCCTCAAGAAGCTGGCAGGACAAGAAGAAAGATAGCATCTTCTACAAAAGTACATCCTACCTTCAAGAAGCAAGACACATCTTCACTTCCGAAACCTTTACAATGTCAGGGCAAATTTTTCTTGTAGACTAAATCAGGACTGAAACTTGGTTTGCCTTTTAAAATCCGAGAACAGTGACTCTTCAGCTTTTTCCCCTGAAGATGTTTTATTCTAACTCAGCCATGACATCCCTAAAAACCTGCTCATTTTGTAATTCTTTGGTCTCTTAGGAACTCTTTCATTAGCTCATAGAAATGTCACGGCTGATTTGCTTTAGTCTATTCCACAGACCATTACCTCTTCAAAATATAAATACGTTTCTCTCTGTGCATCTATGGGGAGGCAATAACAAGGACAAGCAGAAAGACTGGAAGACAAGTCTGTCACTAGCAAGTGGTGTTATTTTTAGTTTCTTGACCTTACATTCTGCAACCAGTTTGACTACAACCATTACCAGGGTCTGTAGAAGTGCTCATTAAACCAAGCTTCTTTTCTTTGTTGAAGTGATGAACAGGGACATGGGAAAACAGAGATGGACCTTGAGTAGCATCTTGATCCAACTTACAACATTTCTTACAGAAATCCATGTAGAACAGTAAGCAGCACTGAAGTACAAATGTGATTATAAACATTCTCTTCTTCTCCAAATTCCTCTTGGAATAAAAGTGTTCCAGCCAGAATGGTTAGGAACAGATCTTAACCGACTACCAACTCAGCAACAGGCAGTCTAGAAACCATTCTAATTTTCACAGAAAGATGATAACAGAGAACTCAAACATCAGCTTACACTTCCCATTTCCTCTAGCCACATCTAACACATTTATAACCAACTGCAGTCAAAAATCTATTTTAAGCAGAAAAAGAATTACAATATTCATTAGAAACAGTTTATGAATGGGTATTTTCAAGATTAAAGTTATCTAACTCTGTGATACCATCTGATATCTTTTATTTTCAGGTTTGCCTTCCTTCCTCTCTTCTCCCCTTGCCCTCCCCAGGCACCAATCAGCCAGCCTGGCAGGCTATGCTGAAACCAGTATGCATTAAAACAGGAAATACAGGTGCACAGTTTTCTCTAACTGCTATCACAAAAGGAAGTTAGACTTAGCACCCTCAGGAAGCTTTCCACATAGCACTGACTACCAGAAATACAATTGTCCAGACAACTTGCTAAGTCCTTCAGACATGGAAGGAGTAAGAAGTGTCACGGCATATTGCTTACTTGCCAAACAATCTTGAATGCTATCACAATGAAGTTCATTGTATTATAATTCATTACTGTCTGAATAAAGGAACTGTATATCCCTACATAGATGTTAATATATTATTGCTTTGCACATACAAATAGTTTATCAGAAGTGCACCATAAGACATGGGGGACTTACAAACTTTCTGAGTGCAGCCATCTAAGTTGTATCACACCTATTTATCAGGAATGACTTCAATCACTTAGTGCTTTGTCTTTCACAGTTAGCAATATTATTCCAGAATACCACTACAGCACTTGTTCATTTCTGAGAATGAGTTACATAAGACTGCTTAAACTAACTTATTCTTGAAAATAGGTAAACACAAAAGGTCACAGTCTCGCTCTACCATTTCTTATCCATGCAGCAAACTCTCAACTTCAACTCCTCCATTAGTCTCTCTCCTCACTGAAGCTGGCCTCCACCTAAGGCACTGCTGCCAGAAGGCTCTAGCTAGCAACACACCGAAGACACACTCTTGTTTGAAGCCCTTTGAAGTTTCCACCAGACTGATGGGTTGTGGACTGGAGCAGTATTTCAGTTCACGTCCACAAATGCAACTGTAATTCATGCACGTCATCACCAAGATGTGGAGGACAAGCAGAGAAAAGGGCAAGAGCTGCCTAGGCAATTTTTAAATAGACTCATTTCTCTTATATGAAAATAAACTTACTAGTTGGTTTGCTTTTGTTCATGGATAGCTTTCTGTATGTAATGTTTTCCCACTGCATCTTTTCTCTTATGCTGTTCCAACGTGTAACAACAGTTCTGGTTCTAGCTTTGCACAACCACTCAGTGTTAAATTATAACACGTTATACTATTGTAGTCCTCCTTCTCGTACAATACATGCAATAACAGATCATAAATCATTTCATTTGCGGCTCAAGAGAATTTTGTATGGATGTTTCTATAAATGGGTGCAACTCCTATATCAGAATTAATGTGGTTTGCAGTTTTTAATGATACTAATTACCATGCCTTTGAAAAGACAGCATCAGAACACTGATTCAATAGATTTGATTCATGATGAGCATAATAAAAGGGGTTTTTCTCTGCTGAGCAAAATACATCCAACACATGCATCCCCAGGGGCACGTTGCAGACAGAAATGCAGTAGACTATTTCAAGAAAATTTTCTGACTGTTCAAACTGGGGATTTCTTCAGTGTCTTGGATAAGCTCAGGACTGTGCTCAGGCTGACAGAATGACTTAGTAGGGACCTAAGCACCATCACCACAGGTTGCTGTGCCACCTCCCTGAACTGGGGACGGCTGGAACAAAGCACAATAAGACAGATGGACAGGGATGAGGCTACAGTGCGTACAGATGATGCTCAGTTAACAGAAGAAGCCCAAGGAGGGCTCAGTTTAAGAAAGACCATGAGACATCCTAAATTGCGCTTTTGAAACCTGTGGTCCCCAACAGCTTCTGGAACATTATAGGAGCACGACACTGGGTTAAGCTCATGTCTGTGAAATCTCTTCTCATTTTGTGCCTACAGCCTCATCAAAGGAGTATCCAGGTCAAAAGGTTTTAAATGAATCTCCCTGCAAAAAAATCCACTCGATCCATTGAAACATTTTATCTGTATGTTTAAGACAACACAGGGTGGTACTAAGTACTGGAGCACACTTTGGATCTCTTCAGGTAAAGTATTTTCTTAGGCTATCTGCCCCATCAACATATCAAACATGCTTTATGAGTTCAGTATCAACACCAAGAACTTGCACATATTCTCTCAGATATAGCTTATTAGTTTAGGAAGTGGTATACATCTTTTACAAAAGACTGCAGTGTACTTTGTCCACAGTAGTACCTTGTAGAAGCTTAGGGTGAGAAGATGTAAAGTGTTCTGTACCTCACTAGAATTCCAAAGTCTCATAAACTGGCAAATTATTTCCTGCAACTATTAAAGAACTATTTAAGAACAGAAATAGGAAACAAGGACTAAGAAAAGGGGCACATCTGTTCTGCAAAATGAAATCTAAGAAGAGCTACTAGAAGTAAGATAAACTGGAAAAAAACAGTGAACTTGTATGGAAAAACAGCAGAAGGCATATTGCCAACAGATGGCAAAGAAGTCATACACAGAAAAGGAAAACAAACTTGAAAGCAAACTCAATTTTGAGGGCTTGAGAAAAAACAAAACGAAGGCTAACTCTTTCCTCATCACAGATTCACTGGTTAAAAATGGAGTTGCATGTGCTTAGCACTTAGAAAAACAGTTGTAATTTCTGGGTTCTAAAATGGAGGCATCCAAAATTAGCATCTGCCTATGAAAATGTTGGTCTACTTTTGAAATCACTTCCTTTCTTCCCACCACATAAACACACTTTTTCTTTTTTTCTTTGATGTGTTTTAATTATTTCCCATATTAGTCATTAAGCTTCATGCACTGGAAAATGTCTGCTGCTTTAATGGACCACTTTCTCGTTAACTCAGATACCCGTTTAAAAAGATGCTTCCTCTGAAGCCTTTCTGCTGTAGCTTTTAACATGTACTGCCACAGAAAGTGAGAGCAGAGACAGACACATGCAGAGCCTCTGAAGAGAAGTTATAATCCCTGCTACTCCATGTGTCCATATTGCCAATCCGATTTCAATCTCACTTTTGGAAGCAGGAATTTCACACAGGCAGTTCAATAGCACTCACTGACAAAAGAAACTTGACATGCAATGCTGAAATGATTATTGGGGGTGCATTTTGTGGTTAGAAATCAATAGCTAAATAAAAATTACAGCTTAATAAAATTCCCATATGGATACCCATGGCACAACCCTGTCACAGAAGATGAACAAGCATTTTAAATGTCAAACTAATACAGAAGTAATTTTCTACAACTGTGTATCTTCACCCAACAAGCTTCCTTCTCCTAGTTCTCATACCTTGCAAGATCTAACCAGGAAGTTGATGCATCGTTGCTGCAAACCCAAGCAAAGCGAATATACCAGATGTTATTCTCTTCAAAACACATCCACTTTACAGATGAAATTTTAGTAGTTCTGTTTCAAGTTGTTCACCTCCCAGTTTCCTGTACACACTGCTAATTGCTATAAGTTTTCAAATGCATTTTATCCTTTTCCTTTCTTTCCTTCCTAGTATCTAAATAACCACTTTTTAATTCTGGTTAAGACACTGTAAAAGAAGAAATTATCACAAACAAGGACAGAACTCCTCAATTCCCTTTTGTAACATTGAATCCAAGCTGCCACTTGAAAGTTAAAAGAAGAGAGTGACCTGTTGCTAGCACAACAGCAGTAACTGAAAATAAGTAATCGTTCACCTTTGGAGTTTGGCTTATGCGTCTTGTAAACACACACCCCTCTAAAATTTGAACTTATATATTCTCTCAACCTCAAAGTGCACGAAATGCTGCATAATATTGTAGGTAAGACTTTTTTTTTTCTCTCTTCAATCACAAACCACTGTGTTTAAAAATCTGTGGAAAAAATAGCCTTGAATTTTAGCTATGAGACACACAAATGCTACCTTACAGTGAAGCATTAGGAATTGCTAGGATCAGCAGGGGGTTTTCAGGACAGCCACGGAGATGTTCGAGACAGCCAAGTGCCTGTGGGCACATCATCTCACGCTACACAGCTCTATTTGAGCGAGAGGAGTTTTGCTATGAATAGTCTCACTTGGTAATAGACACCTGTAGGTTCATTTATTTTACTGTCTACTATGTTCTCAGTCAACCATCCACACTTACAAACAAGAAGTTCTTCATTGAGAAAAAAAAATAGTAATTAAATAGAAAAAAAAAAAGGAAGAATACTTATCTACAGTGAAATCCACACAAGAAGGCATAAGGCATATACTCTCTTATAAGAGGTAACAGGTTGTTTTCAAAGGAGAGGGGGAAGGGGAAATAAACCAGCTCTATAAGGCTGCCTAGAATCACAGATGTAAATGCAATAAATAGCACAAACAGTCAAACTTTATATGTCGATTTGACAAAAATAGGACACATTCCTAAACTGCATGGACAATTCAGGCTTAATTTAGAACACCACAACCATTAAAAATAGTCTGCCACCAAGCACTTTCTATTTATTGGAGTTCAGCAGACTTAGTTCAGAATTCAGGGGGAAAAAATCCCCACATCATGATATTTATTCTAATGCTAAGCTTTTGCACCCAAACAAAACAAACAGGCATACACTGCCAAGCAATACCAGTGCAGCTTCACTGCCCGAGCAAGGGCTACTATGTGTGTGGCTTCTCTTCAACCCTTACGGGGCTTCCTATCAGAGCTCTAATTCTTGAACTTGTCAAAGCGTTTGCAGATTACATGTGTGCCCGGCTAAATGCTTCCTGCAATTTTGTTAATTACATGTCAAGGTCTACAACTACTGAATGACACCCATCCTAGAAAAGACAGAGCGCTCAGGTCACCCTCCAGAATTCATGGCAACTGTAATTTCTATAGATTTCTCTGGAACATATCCCATTGTCATGGATAGGAAAATACTGTTAAAATTAAAACGTGCAGTTATGCTACTAGATTATTTTTTTCTTCTTCATTTTTTAATGCCGTACAACCGTTTACTGTAAATGGCTTCTTTTGGACCATATGATTCTATGGATATACATTTCTATATATGGGGACAGAGATCATGGAATCATAGAATGGTTTGGAAGGAACCTTAGAGCTCATCCAGTTCCAGCCCTCTGACACACGATGATGAATAAAGAGGTGACCCGCCGGGGCGGGGGCCACCCCCAGCCTCTCTGGGCAGCCTGTTCCAACGTCTCGCCACCGAATCACAAAGAGCAACCAAGTGCAACCCCAAGTTCATCTTCCCCTTTCCACGGCTATCCTTCTCAGAAGCGGCCAAGAGCAGGGCTTTCACATTAACATCGTCACCACTCATCAACGTTATCCTCCGCTGGGAAGAAAGCGATATAAGGAAATACCCGGCTTTTTTGTGCGGTTGGTATTTCTCCCCGCTCTGATTCGTCATGAACATGTAAATTAACAGATTCTCCCAGGGACGGGGAAAAAAGCGAACAATGGGACACACTTCCCTGCGGGTGCCCCACACGGCCGAGGGAAATAGGATCCGCTGCGCTGGGATAGTTACTTACAGGGGGATCAGATGCTGCTAAAAATACGGGAGCGGAGCCCGGGCTGCGGCGAACGCGCCGGGACAAAGCCCGGGCGGTGCAGGCGCCCCCG
>NW_009924163.1:242482-253258 GCF_000696875.1 Nestor notabilis | reverse complement strand
CGGGACTGCGGTGCGCCCGGGATGCCGCCGCCTGACCGCCCCGTCCTGCGCCCTCCTGGGGGATGCTGCCTGGAGCTTAGCCCCGCTCCATCCCCACCACTAGTGCCTTGAAGTGAAAACAGCGCTGCCGGCAGCGGCAGGGGGGTTGAGACGCATTTGTGCTTTGATGTCCACGGAAAGGACTGCCAAGACATTGGCTGTTTGAATCCCTAGCCAATGTTCTTTCTCACTAAGCAATGCATTAATGCCACTTTATTTATTTGGTGTTAAATTTGAATCTGTATTCCCATTCTGACTCCTTACACAATAGTTTTTAGGCCAACAACCTTGTACCAGTGTAAATATTACAACATCTTTTGGCCAGATTCAATAAGAAATGCCTTCTGTAACCACGCCTGGCTGTTCCTTGATTCTTGAGGAAAAAAAAGTCAGTGACTGTGTGTCATGGAATGGTTGTTTTGTTTTTCTACAGTCCACTTTCATGGTGAGCCAAATGTGTTTTCAAAGCCAGGATTTGTGATCTTAAAATTCATGTGACATGAAAGGCTGTGGACATTATTTTCTTTACTGAACTAGTCTGTGATGTACTGTGAAATACTCCCTACAACACTGCACATAAATGGGAGAGGGAGATAGGTTGGGACCACTTCATAGGAAATGCTATTTTGGCTCCTGGGACCCTGTTTCAACACCACAAGACCTAGCCCCCACTGCTCGCTCATTCTAACCTTAGTCTGTGCTTCCCAGCCCAGCCCAGGACACAATTCCACCGGGCTGCTTACACTATACCTGCTCCAGAAGTCTGGTGATCCATTAAACAGCATTATGCACATTTACCTCTTAAGTATCGTCAAAAAAATCACTGTCTTGTAGTTGCTTTATGGGTTGATCTTTTTTTTCTCAGTGCCTTCTTTATAACATCTTCTATGTTTTGTTGGTTTCCTTCTCTTCAGGTGGTGCATATCTTACCCAAAGAATTCACTGTTCTCTACCAGCATGGTTGTGTACTATATCATTCCTCATTCTGTGGAAACCAAGATGTGAGGAGTGCAATTCATCCAACCTGTGTAAACACCTAGTGTAGGGTAAATGGGAACACACTCCAGAAATGCATCTCTTTGTAAGTTCTCACTGGTTTTGCCTTTAGTCCCAAATAAAAGAGTCAGGGACTGGTCCTTGCTCAATGACTAGCTGGATCAGGCTGCTTGCTGTTCAAGCTTCTTAGGGCTACTTCCCTCAGTAACAAAGTTGCTTTTGAAACAGTTAGTTTGAGGCAAGGAATTGAGCTTTAAGAAGCTTAAGAAATGTATCTGAATTTAAGAGATGTGAAATGGTCAGCAGCCCAGACATGTACTCCTTATTTTTAGCAGCACAGTCAAACCCTCTGGTGGGTTGTAAAAGGATTCAAGGGAAAGAAGATTCACTGTAGGTGTTTAAATTTGCTGATGTGACTCCCAATCACAGAATTTTTCACAATCACATGCTAAACAAGTGACAGTAAAAGACCGAGAGCCTGGTCCACCTGGCCTAGACTGGTACTCCCTTCCCATAAGTACTGTCACCAGGGCCTGGAGAAAACATCTTACTGTACGTCATCATGGATAACTCTCTGCGATCTCAGTAAAAGAGTCTAATTTTATCCTTAGTTTTCTTCATTTGTAATAGATCTATCACCAAAGTCTATAAAAGCCTTGGAACTAAACCTTGTGCTAAATGTAGCACCTCCAGAAATCATATTCAAATACTCCTTTAGTTTGTTTGTCTTATGTGGGGGGAGACAGAGACAATCATCAGTTATTGCTTCATTCTCATTAATCACTTATAATCATTATTATTAATATTTAAATATATTATTTTCCACAGTTTGGTCTTTTGGGTTTTCATTAGATACAGGGGTGGTTATGATGCTGTCTAAGCCTTGGCTATTTGTTGCTGTTTCTGGTCTCATAAGACTGTTTAAAAGCACGTTTTAAAAAAAGGTTCTGGGGTAAAGAATGTCTCCACGTTCTCTTTTGTGTCTTCCCTCCTCAGCAGATGTGCCCAGAAAGCCAGTTCCAGGAAAGCAAAACAAGAGTACTTTTCTGTGAATACAGTAAGACCACTGAAATTAATGCAGCACTAAGTGATAGGTTAATACATTAAAATCTTCATTTAAGTATTCCTGAGATTATGCAAAACAAGCTGGTTTCTGCTGTTTTTGAGCAGGATAAGGAAAAATACCAAGTTTGCAGTTCCTGATAGGTTTAAAACACAAGTGAAATAGAATCTTCCATGTTATTCTTTTAACTCTTCAACATTATGAGAACAAAATTAATTTTAAATAATAAAGCCTATTTGACCATTTGGTATTGTGATCTGTGAAATAAAGACAATGCTGGACTACAAACTGCCTATTTTCTTGACTTTTGAAAGTTTCTGTAGGCACATAAATAGGTTTTAAAGGAAACAAGACTAGAACTGGGTGAAATCAGGATTTAGGGTTAATAACACTTTTTCTTCTTTTTCTTCCTTTTTTTTTTTTTGTTGTTTTCTTTCCTTGTTTTTAATGTGGTTTTGTTTGGTCAGGACCTACATCAATTTTTTCAAGACCTTCTCATGACCCAGAAATCCCCAAACACTGTTTCTAAAAGGAAACATGCATGGTGCTTCTGAAATGTATAATTTCCTGAGACTTTCTTATTAGTTTCACCTCTGCTGGCCTCCACTTCCAGAAGTTCAAGGTTCCTAGCAGTGCCCCCTGACATGCTTGAAACACTGCTGTGGTGAATCAGCCCAGGGATCGCAGACCTCAGAAGCTCAGGTTCCTTGGCAGCCTGGGTAGGGAACCAAGCAAGGCTGGTGGAACGATGTCCAGTTGGTATTTTCACCCATAAACTTCTGACCAGTGCAGAATAGGGAAAAAATAATTATCTAATAAAGACCTTAAGCCCCAGTCCAGCTTGAAAAGATAAAGACTTGGACTCATTTTGCTTTTCTATGAAGAAAGTAGTGGTGTGTTTGGCCTGTCACAGGCTTCATTAGAAGTCAGAATGGACCTTTAGAGCGTATAATCTTTGATTTCATACATATTTTCAGACATAACAAGAGAAAGAAACACAGGCTTAGGAGTTCACTTGTAGTGCTTCCAATTCGTGGAAATCCCTACTTAGAAAAAAATACTTTGTGGGCTACATAGTGCAAAACTAATTTTACCTTCAAAACCAGACAGTAGGGAAAAGTGTTTTAGTACTCCTTTAAATACAAAGTCACCCAAGGATACCTCTCTAAGCGCTCTGTACTGCACTAATTGATCTCTTAATTGGCTCAGTCAACACAGCAGTCTCCATCACACAACAAGCACTAATTGCTACAAGCTTGCTTCTGAAATGTTAAGTACTCTGAAGGCATATGCATATGCTGGAATTGACTGTATGGCAGCTTGGGGCAAGTGAGCTTTTTCTGCTGGGAGCCTCACCACGGCGGCTTGAAGGTGTTCCCCTGGGCTCCCAGACTGATGGGGAACACGCTGCTCCCCACAGGAAGCACTGCTCTTCCCAGCCTGGCATATACACATGTTTAAAAAGTAGAAGTCGAGTGTCTTGTCCAAAGGCCAGAAATCATTTGTAAAGGATATTAGCAAACACTTGGACCCACTTTCAAAGATAAAATTACAAACACAGAGGAAAACTTCTTCTCCGAGATCTATAACTGTAAAGGTGCCCTGAACTCAACCAAATGGATGTTTGCTTTCTGCAGGGCCCAGTTTAGAATATAATGAGCCAAAAAGCTACTTTACAATTACTTAGTCTACATAATGTACCTGGAGACTGGATAATGATTTAAATGAGGGCAGTGTTATGGCATCTTTGTTCTGACAGATCAGAAGATTAACAGGGAGGAATCTGTTACTCCCCTTGGGGCAAGATTCATTACCTTGGTAGGTGGATTAGTGGCAAGGAGCCTGACAAAGTGCCTCCAAGGACTTGTCTAAACAAGACAGTTGCACCCATTTAACTTAAGGTCTGACTTTAAACTAAGTTAAACCCACGCAGAAGCCTACAAATGCAATCTTTTTGAAATTCACGTAAGTTAACCAGGTAGGGAGTCAATGGGCAAAAAAATGGTCTAAAGCCTATATAGGTTTTAGTACAACCTGCAGTAGAGTCTTCTTACAAAGGCCCAAGGGATTCCATATTGCTCTTATCCTCTCCTCATCCACCACCTGTGACAAATTTCTCTCTGAATCACTGATAGAGGTAGTCCAAAAAACGTGGTAAGCTCAAGTTCCATCAAAGGTCAACTGGAGATCAATAGGGTATTTCACAGGATGCAGAAACATCGAAAGAGAGGTATTGCTAGCTCTGATGACATTTTCATAGGGAAGACAAAAAAAAAGAGGCAGAAAGACTAGTACTTTCTTTTAGCCTACAGACTTGTTATTATGTCAGTGTAAAAACATTTAAGACTTTGGCCTTAAGGCATTTAAGACAAGGCCTTATCTCTTTTGCAGTTACTTGTGACGGAAAATCACTCTAACTCAAGCACAGAGAGTTTTGCAGGATTATATGGACTAATAAATAGGTGTGCACAGTGGAAAGTCTAAAGCCTTGGCCCAGAAGGGATATTTTGACGTATTCTGTTTTAATAAACATGTTCCAAAAATTTTATTTTTATTCCAGTATGAACTCAAAATACATGTTGCAATCTTGAAAACTGACACAAAACAAAGTTATACCCTGAGGTCAGACTAAGTTTGGTCTGCAGCACATATTACCACTGGGCAAAGGTTTTATTCAGAGAAAATATAAGTATTTTCTACCAATTTTGTGGGTAAGGTTTTCCTAAATTTAACAGACCACAGTCAGTATTAAATTGGTAATTTAGTAAGTCGGTTTCTGGAAATCAAGCTTCCAGCATGAGATCACTGACTCAGTGTGTTAGAATGAGAGCATAGCACTGATCAAGACTAATGAGAAATGAAGAAAATGGAAAATTTTGAAAGTTTTATGCAACCTACTGGAAAGAGCAAACTGAGTCAAACATGCAACATTAAGATGGTTTTAATATGATTTTTATAGCAACAACTAAAATCACTAGAAGTTTTTTCAGAGTAGTAAAAAATGCAGAAGAGCCCTGCACTGTGTCTGTGATAGCATAATACTCATGCGAGTAAATCCTAACCTCTGTGGCCAGTGATAAACACCCATACCAACCCTTCTTTGCTGGCAGAGCAAACTCTAAGGGTTATGAATTTGCTCCCCAGTACCTACCTGAATGCCAAGGACCCTTTCTTATTAGTGGGGCCAAAGAAAGACTCAGGTTTTTTTCTCTCAAACCCAGTATCATTTCTCAGTCTGGTCCAATCAGCTTCTATAGGGCTGGGCACACGAGCCAGGGTATTTGCAAAAAAAATCCTTCATACCATAGATTTTCTGCACCTGTGAATATGTTGTGATTTAGTTACACTACATACATAGCAAAAGGCAAACCAGAAACACACTTGTAGATGTTTACGAAATATACAAGCGACAACATGAAAGAAAAAATCATCGTTGATGTATTTATGTAAACGTTAAATCAGAAAGGTCTCTCTCCTTTTTTCCAGCCGATTTTTCTTTACTTGTCCCAATGCCCATTTGTTATGACTTGATCTATATCATATTGCATCGTCTAGTAAAGAAAAAAAGATGGCATAAAAATTCATGCAGAATAGTGCTGAAATGTTGGGGTTTGGATTGAAAACTGAATGCTCTAACCGAGAAGAAGACAACATTTTGTGATGTTCTCCCTTTTCTGACAGGCAGAACTCTGGCTCTGGATGTCAAAAAAAAAAAAAAAAAAAGTGTTTACATCCTATCTGTGTCACCAGATTTTTCACTTGATTTCATCAGGACAGGACATGAAACCAGCAGACAATCAAAAAGATGTCAGCTGAGCTACAGATGGTTTCAGGCATGTTTGGTTCTTAAAACCATGTGACCTTTAAGCACATTACCTAGAAAATCTTCAGTGTGGAAACCTGGTTCATGGCATTGTGCTTTGATGGAGTACTTTGTATTAGTTGGAAAACAATGTTAAAAATTATCTGGTTTTCAAACTCCTTTCTGTTTTGTCATGTTCACATTTCCAGTACAAGTGTGAATAGCACAAGTTCAGGGATGTACCTGAATAAAGAAGTCTAATGAAAGAAGAGTATCGGAATTTCATACCATCCATTTCCTCCACAATCTTCCAGAGGAATTGTATTGTATTATTCCAAACAACTAAATTTCTTTTCTTTTGGGTTTTAACCCAATTGTTTTTTTTAGAGCATAGAATCTGTTTCAAAATTTCAGGCATATTAGGCAAGATGTACTCTAGGTACAGATTCTCCATAGTACTTGTTAATTGCTGTTTCAGTTTCATCCAGTGTTTTAAAATCCCCGTCCATCTGCTAGCTGTGACAAGTTCTGCTAGATCAAGTGACAGTTGTTATCCTGTTACTTTTCTCCACTTCCTAGTTTTGCATTAATGCTATTGATTTTAGGCCTGATCCTTTTCATATTCCAGTCTTAGGGCCAGGTTTTACATGTCTTTCCCATAGAGGGAGAAAAGCATCTCAGCACCACTGTTCAGATGCATTAGCCTTTTTCTAGTGCAGTGGCTGGGTACACCAAGACTTGTGGAATATATTTAAAGATACAGAAGTTGTGGGAATTCTCTCTAAAGTAAGAACACAATGGCATCAGAGGATGATGAAGATTTACATATAGTCCAAAGACTCAGCTTTGAGGAATTATTTATCTTTTCCAAGATGTTTATGGAAATGTTTATTTTCACCTTCTTGGCAAAGGAAGATGGCCTGGGAACCCATAGTCTTAAGTTTCCTTCCTAACTTAAACATCCACCACTCTGAGCTGAAGAGCATGAAAGTCTTTTAACAATTTCTTAGAGAAAGCAAGAAAGACACAGATACACTAGAGTGAGTCCAACAAAGACCCACTAAAATGGTTAGGGTCCTGGTGCATCTGACATGCAAGGGAAGGCTGAGAGAGAGCTGGGACAGTTCAATACCAAGTAGAGAGGTTTCAGGAGGATCTTACCAATGCATATAAATACCTGATAAGGGAGAGTAACAAAGTCCCAGTGACAGAACAAGAGGCAATGTGCACAGGCTGAAATACAGGAAATTCCATTTAAACAAACCAAACCGAAACAGCCACTTAAGGCTGCCCAGAGAGACTGTGACATCTCAATCCTTGAAGTACTTCAAACCCCAAAAGCAGGATTTGAGCTACATGTTCCCCATCTAGCTCACTTCAGGTCATCATCACTCAGTGCTTCTGTGACTCTTAGAAAACTAATTTGGAAGACAGAGGAAAACAGACTAAAATGCACTCCGAGTAAACCTAGAGTTATGTAGTATCTAAAAATCTTTATCTGACTTAAGTTTCTTTTTAGATGAGGGATACATGTAGCAGGTATAGTTTCTCTGATTTTTCACATCTGAAATTCTGTGTTGTGGAGAACCATTATTGTAGAAGCAACAGGAAGAATTGGGGCTAGCTATGGATCATGCTCAAAGACAAACAGGAAGTATGAAAAAACCTGCAGCTAGAAGTCAGTTTGACAGTCATTATGCCCTTGACATAAGCAGAGGCAGCATGGCTCATCTGTGTAATGACATACTACCCTTCTCCCAGTACCAGGCAATGCAATTAAAAGCACCATTCAAATGAGTATCCCAGAGGAGGTTATGTGGAAGTACTGCATCTATAGTGTAGGTGAAGGAGGGGGAATGATACTACAGATATCCAATATCCATTAGGCATAATGTTAATTGTACTCTGGGTATTGGAAAGCATTAAAAGATTACAGAAAAATCTCAGCAAATGCTATTCTCAGGAATTTTAGCTGTTATGTTCTAAAGAGCAGAACACTCTAAATGATGAAATAAAGGCCCTGGATTTTGAAAAAGCCAGACATGACTTCAAAGTGAAAACCTGCTGCTATGATTGGTGTCTTTTCCTTTCCAAGATTTAAGCTGGAAACTTGTGAATTACAAAGAGCTGTGAATAACTTGCGGGGAGGTACATGAAGAAGCACCACCAAGTTTCCAGTCTCTCAGGTGTCAGCCTGAACAGTTAGTGCACTAGGCAAGGCATGGTGCTTGCATGATACTCTTGCTTTAAGGTGCCACTTAAGGTCCTTAATGTAGCCCCATTTCTATCTATTCTTATGGAGGGTGGGAGACAATTGAGGTATTCTGCTGTGCCTGGACCAAGCTGATACTTAAGCCCACTAAGTAGGACTTGGTTCTTGTGTCATTGCTGACATTATTCAACATCAGTGTGAAATTCAATCTTATGTTGTCACCATGGAATAGCAGAGTAGACCTTTCTTTGCAGAACTTTTCTTTTTCTTCTTGGTTTATGCATGGTGGTATTAGGGTCTGTACCAACTCCTCTATGGTAATGCTTTCCAGAGTGGCATGCACAAAAGTAGTTCTGCTAAGGTCAGTGAAATCATCAAAGGCAAACGGGTTAAATCAACTAATACTTATAGTACTCGGAAAACACAAAATCCTGTGCGTCAACTGTATTTTTGCATAAGCCTAGAAACAGTAGACACACTGTTTGATTAACGTGACACTAGTTATGCATTTATTCTTTAATAATCCATACTGTTTTCACAATTTATCTGACATGCTCAGGGGATGTTCACTAAGGTGTTGTACCTAATGCTATTTTAGTTTTGACATTTGGTCATATTCTTCTGGAACGGAAGACTATTGGGGCTATCATTCCATAAAGGTTAGTAAGTTTGATTTTATAAATCTAGAAGGTCAAATAGTAATAATATGTAGTATTTAATTTAACTCCTTCCTTATCTGAGGACAGCCTGAATCCTGAAAAGAACTGATCCAAAGACTGTGGTAAGAGTGAAGTTCTACCACTGCCTGTTTCGAAATATGTCTCAAAAATATCACGTATTTAAAAGAGACTGTTGTCTCCATACTATGCTTCAATTATTCATGCTAAATCAATCCCTGAAATATCTATAATGATTCCATGTTAGAGAGTCCGGTCAATTTACAAATTATTTTTAGGCAAAATGTGCAGCAAAATTCTTTCAAGCTAATTGCAAAATGTAGTTGTGATTGGCCTGCTTTGAACCTAATCCGAGCACTTGCCTGGGTTGCTCATCTGCATTAGCTGAGATGAAGCTAGGACAAGACAGGGACAGGATTTGTCCTGCAATCTATGTTATTCTGGGCACTTTTTCAGCTGTATTACAGTGATAGGACTCAGGAGTGAGACTATGTAAAATGAGCTGGTGCATGTTTTCTCAACGGTATGGTCAAAATACAGTTTTTCCACTTCAGGGATTAAGAAGCAGGCTTGGTCCACGGTAGAGGAAGAGATCAGGGTAAGAACTGGCACAGGAACAAGAATGAAGGGGATGAAGATGTTGGGGAGACCATGGCTTTGTTCCAGCTGTCATTGAGGGAGCAGAAAGAACAAGGCTACAAATAGTGTTGATTGATTGACAGAAGATGCTTTGGCCCATCTTTTCAAGGTCTTTGGCTTAGACCTAATAGGACAGCAAGGTGGTGGCTATTTTGCAGACCCCATCAGACTGCCATTCTAGGAGGTTGCCTCATTTGCACATATATCACACAGATGTAAATCCAATCTGAGAGCAGAAAATAACCCCTCCAAAGTTAGTCAAAAGATAACCTGTCTAGTTTTGCATGGTTCACGTCCACGAATCTGTAATCAGCTCATGTCTATTAGCTCTGTAGTACTGAGTATGAAGTATAGACTTAGCGGGAAGGCCCAGACCAGATTAAATGAGTCTGATTTGATCAACATGACAATAAAAAACCCAAGAATTCCTTTGAAGGAAGTAATTCGAAAATTTTTCCCACATTGCCCTGAGAAATAATGTTAGCTTTTGGCTAGGGCCTTCAAGTGTGGTAGTCGTTGGTGAAATGGAATTGCTCAATAAAGCAAGGAGAAATGATGGCAACAGTAAAACAAATGTTAAAGCTCACTTACAATTTATATAAATGAAAAAGACTAGATCAGCAGCATCAGCATTGTTGGCAGGTGTTTATCCTGTTCTTAAAGATTTTCAGTGATGAAAACTGCATCCCAACTCAGAAATTTATTCAAGTTATTCAATATCCTGAGTGTGAGAAAATGTCCCTAACTCTTCCCCTTTATTTTCATTGATGCAAGAACTGTTTGATCTTACCTAACACCGTTCTCAATTTCTGATGGCTCAAACACAAAAGCATAGGGATTGGTGCCATAAATCTAATCACTGAACTCAACCAGCACTTAGTCACCAGAAGAGCCAGCTACTTCTAGAGATGTTTTCTGCAGTAGGCAATTACTAGATAATCTACACCAGATAAAACTTCTTCTTAACTTACATCTGGCAGATGATGCTGGTTTAGCTCAGGTGTAAGCTGTAGGGGGTAAAATAAATAAAAAATAAAAACAAAAACCAGAGAGAAATACTTAAAACAAAGCTCCTAGCCACACATGGATTTGTTTGGTTTTACAGAGTCAAAAAGCAAGCTCCTGAGGTTTTACAAAACCCAGCTATCCCAAGTTGCACATTACAGAAGTGGGGCAGGGAAGGGAAACACAGTCTTTCATCTAATCCGCAACTCTGAAAACTTCGGTGGTTCAGATAAAATGGAACCTGACTCTGAACCCACACTGATTTGCAAACCTCAGACCACCCTTACGTATTGCTAACACTCCCTGAAGACAATGCCTTGCGGGCTGCAAATGATTTGCAGTG
>NW_009924163.1:212761-242451 GCF_000696875.1 Nestor notabilis | reverse complement strand
CCTACAGCAAAGCCCTGGAGATTTTAGCAATTTGGAAGGCTGAGTATGACCCAAACATTAGCTAATTTCAAAAGAGTACAGCATGAAATATCGCCTGTGACTTCCAATAAGCAGCGTCTCTAAAGATGACTTCTCAGAATTGCGGAACTCTTTATGGACGTTTTAGCAGAGATGGTGCTTGTAAGTAATCTCATTGTAAAGCCGCCTGTCTTCAAGAATACACTTACAGCACTAATTGTTGCCACAGAAAGTGGTGTTTAATGCAGCAAGATCCTCTCACTTCCCCCCTCCCTTCTTCCCTCATCTCATTCGAGAGCATCTAGCTCTTCCTTTTATGAAAGCCACCTCATTCAGTCCTGAAACTCAGAAATCCACTGCAGTCACCAGCACTGGCGTTTCTCACTTACCATGCTCTTCCACAAATAAAAGAACAAAATACAAGAACAGAGAAACAGGTAGAGATTTTTAAATTATTAACCATTTTCACTGTGATTTTTGGCTACAAGGTGGCTTGTGAAAGTGTCACAATGATTACTCTTTATTGCATTTGCTCTTTAAAATGGTTTTGCAAGAGTTTTTCCAGCAAGAGGCTGATCTCAAATCAGTTTTGGCAGTGACCTCAGCACAGTTGCTCTAGATCTAAAAAAAAATAAACGGAATCTAGAGCCATGCATTTGAGCTATACATCTTTTTTTCCAATTAACTATTTAGAGAAGGAGGATTGCTTGTGACCCAGGGTTAGGTCACCAGGATATTATTCCTGACAGCACAGACTCTGCATGACTTTGAGGAAATTGCATTGGTTAAGGTTTGCAAAGCTGACTACAGAAGCTGAAGCATGTGTTTTAAAGCTTCAGTCATTATATTTTCTTGATTTTGTTCTTGCTATTGTTGTCCTTGTTATTTAAAATTATCTTTATGCACTCCATTCTGGCATCAAGGCCCCTTACACTATACTCTAAGAAGTCAAGGAGAAATAAGTCCCTAAGTGTAAGAAAGGAGAAGACAATAAGAGAATACGTGAGTATGATGCAGAAGGCAATCCAGCCTGACCAGCAGGCTAAGCAGTAGTCCCTCACATCGGTCATATACTGTAACAGAAGAGATTGTTTTAGGAAATATGTAGAGGAAAGCAATTCTCTGTGGATTTTTAATGGCAGTTCCCCTCTGTTTCTCAGATTTCCTACCTGAAAAAGGACAGTAATTGTAGGCCCTTGCTTTATAGAGGCTGATGGTGATTCAGTTACTAATATGCAGAATTCCTGGAAGGAGTACAATGGTGGGTCTATAAGAATACCTGTCCTGGGTTCAGCTACACAGTCATTTTTTCTCCTCCTTAGTAGCTGGTGCAGTGCTGTGTTTTTGACTTTCAGCCTGGAAACAACACTGATAACACCGATGGTTTTAGTTGTTGCTCAGTAATGTTTACTCTGACCAAGGACTTTCTCAGTCTCATACTCTGCCAGGGAGGAGGGGAAGCCAGGAGGAAGCAGAGACAGGACACCTGACCCAAACTGGCCAAAGGGGTATTCCATACCACAGCACATCATGCCCAGTATAGAAACTGGGGGGAGTTACCCGGAAGGCCCAGATCGCTGCTCGGGTCAGGCTGGGTATCGGTCGGCGGGTGGTGAGCGGTTGTGTCCTCTCCCCTTGTTATTTCCCTTATCATTATTATTGGTAGCAGTAGTGGTTTGTATTATACCTTAGTTACTGGAGAGCTGTTATCTCAACCCGTGGGAGTTACATTCTTCCAATTCTCCTCCCCATCCCTCCAGGATCAGGGGGAGGAAGGAGACGGGGAGTGAGCGAGTGGCTGCGTGGTTCTGAGTTACTGGCTGGGCTTAAACCACGACAACATCTTCATAGAGAAACTCATCAACGATTCAGTCAGCCCTCAGAATTCAAGCCAGGTTAATTATTTTGATGGGAAACCTGGGTTATCTAGCATACAATTTCTATATTTCAGATGGCCAGATCAATTCAACGTAGATATTCATGGCTACAAATTCAGCAACTGTTTGCTACAGATAATCTCTAATGTTAACCTGAAAGTGACTCTTTCCAGGAAGACTCAAAACAGAAACAAACAGAAAAGGACAGATTCCTACGTGCAGGTCTCAAGAGGAAATGTTCTCTGAAAAGTGCCTGTGGTCAGTGTGTGTTCAAATACAGACAACCACATTTTACTTCAGGCTGTCCTTTCTTCTATTCAAAGAGGCTCTGTGGGTGACACACTGGTGTTGGGGAAGCGTGGCTTCATTCCTGTCTACAACACTTCAACCAAAGAGTGGTCAATACGCTTGGAGGAAAAGTTAAATAAAGCACATTTGCCGTTTAGTAACCAAGGGGGTTGGTCATAAAGGTAAACCTCACTAGTGAGTCTAAGGAAGCAATGTGTGACTCAGGAGAGGAGCTCCCTGTGTGTGCTCTGACCACGCTGGGGAAGGCTTCTCTCTTGTTCCCTCCCCCTTGAATATTAACATGCTCAGGATGGAAAACCTGTTATCCTGTGTGAATATGCCCTATGCCTTTGTTCTTGGTTGCCTTGATAAATACCTTGGTTTACCTTCGATAAATAATCAAAATAATTTGAACTACTATTTGTCCTCACTTGCACCTCTTCTATGGGCTCTTGAAAGCTGGGGAATAAATCATTTTGCCCCCAGGAGCAGAACGTCATGCTGTTCATTATACATGGGAGACAAATCTTCTCCTTGCTGAGAGTATCTTTAGAAGACCCCCTTTGGCATTGGGATGTGATGAGTACCCACAGCCAAAACCAAAGCATTTTTGACTCCTGCAAAACTGACTGGGAACCTCAAGTGTTCAGTGTCTTCAGCACCCAGACCTCCCTTGACAGTAAACAATTAATCATACTCCCAGAGAAAGCAGTGGGAGTTTTGCTACCTACTTCCCCAGGGCATGACTGAGCCCTGAATCTATAGAATCAAAAGCTAAAACTTAACCTTTGAGCAAACACTTGAGGCACTTAAGCAGAAGCTCTCTAACAGTATGATGCCAGGGTAAATGATTCTCTGCCAAGGACAACCTTTCTACAGAGAGCAGCTTAATTTTTGCACGGACTTCTCAGGCAGTATCACCTCAAAATATGCATACAAACCAGTGCTGACACCTGCACAAAAGCAGTTGCTAGCAATGATGTGAGAGAAGCCCACTTAAGGTTTATAAACTGCCCCAAAACCCCTTTGTTCTCCCAAGACGTATGAGCATAACAGGGAGCTTTGGGGAAAAATGCCAGTGGGTCTCAGGTCTTAGAGCTCATCATCAACCTGCTGACTTCCACACAGCCCCACTGATACACCAGCCCTCCGGTGTCAGGGAATAGCACTGCGGAATCACACTCCTTGGAAAGGCAACAATATTGGCTTTTCTTCACTGTAAGAGAAGGCTGTGCAAAGGAAGTGCAGTGTCACCATCTTCTGTGTCATGAGCAGGAATTTCACTGCAATTGACATTTGCCATCATGTCCCAGCACCACTCTTTTAGTAACAGTAAAAAAGCAAAAGGCCCGACAAAGCTCTGAAAGCATGGGTCAAGTATCTTAGTACTTAAGACAGAAAAGATAATTAGGAAAAAAAAAATCTAGCATTTATTGATTTTTTAGGGGAAAAAATATCTCAGGGATTTTTTTCAGTCTGACTCATAACTTTTGAATGCTTTGGGCTGAACACAAGAGAAACGGTTCATTCAGAGGAATTTAGTCATCTCAGAGGAAAATGCGTTATTTCTCAGCTTAATTTCCTGAAATGCTCTCTTTAGCCTAGAAATTCAACCATTAGAGCTTGGTCAGCAAATTCCTCTTGCTGTTCTTCCCTGCTTCTTTCTCTTCATGACAATTGCTTCCTTTTTCCCCGCCTGCTTTCCCTCAGACACAAAAGGCAGGCTCAATACTGAGAAAGATAAGCAAGCATTCAGGGCTTTGCTAGGGCACTCACAGTTATGCCCCACGTGAGCCACTACTACTGTGGACAGTTACAGCAGAGTGGGTAAAGTTTAAACCATGTTAACTCGGGTGAACGAACAAAAGATCCCTGTAACTCCTCAGCACCCAGTAGGAATTAGTAAAGGGAGGTGGCAAAATAAGGGCTCTGTTTGTAGTGGCCATCTTTTTTCTTTAGCTTTATGCAAAACCCCAAAGCCTTGATCATTTGGCATTGAGTGGGTTTAGTCAAAAGTCTTTGGTTTCTCTCTGAATATCACTTTTCTAAAGTCTCCTCTTTGATCTTTCAGTGTTCTCCTCTTCAGTGGAGAGACACAAGGTACTTCTGGCATAGAAAACACAGAATTAGTACAATCCTGCAAGGTAAGAAAGTAGGAAGATTTCATTTCCAGCACACTAAAAATCTCTATTAAAGGGCATATGAGCTTTATCAGTACATGAGCTCCTCATAGTGATTGTATAGTTACCATAGGTCACATGGTAGATGAAACATTTTGTTCTTTGTATCAGGAGCTGAGAGAAGGCAACCACTGTGGATCATACTGTAAGATACTATAAAGTGTTTGCCTTCAGTGACATTGTTCTTTCAGACTTAATGGATATTCAGGCTCAGGGACCTTCAGGGTATGAAGAAATGCAAAAACCCAGTAATATGTGGCAACATCTAACAAGGAAGAAGACCACAGCATATAGTTGCATACTTCATACTGCTATAATATCTCCCATTTGCAAGTTTCAAAGTATCTTGCCATTATGAAGTAGTTCTACCCACTGTAAGGTAGGTACATATCTAGACGTAAGGGATGGAGATCCATGTGGCAGCAAAGACGTGAGAGTTACTGGTGTGTTAGAAACCACAGAATCACCAGAGGATGGTCATGTCGGGATTAGGGCTTCTCCCGTCAGACAGGTGTCAGGATCAATAGCCCAGCTGAAGTGCATCTACACCAATGCAGGCAGCATGGGCAACAAACAGGAGGAGCTGGAAGCCACTGCACAGCAGGAAAATTATGATGTAATTGCCATCACAGAAACATAGTGGGATGATTCGCACAACTGGAGTGCTGCAATGGGTGGCTATAAACTCTTCAGATGTGACAGGGAAGGAAGGAGAGGCGGTGGCATAATCCTGTATGTTAGTGAGTGTTCTGATTGTCTAGAGCTTAATGACAGTGATGATAAGGTTGAGTGTTTATGGGTAAGAATCAGGAGGAAGGTCAACAAGGCAGATATCATGGTAGGAGTGTGTTATAAGCCACCCAACTAGGATGAAGAGGTTTCCTGAAAAACACTCATTGACAGAGTCATTCCAAGCTGTCTTCACGAGGAGTCAAGACTTCACATCCAAGTCCTAGGCAGCAATAGGAGACTTAACCAAACAGGAAGTGAGAAGCTGCTTGCTTTGCCAGTCAAAGCTAGAGGAGCAAATGCACTTAGTGTGGGGACATGAAGACACCCCCAGTAGGCAACTGAAAAAGTGATTTCTTTGTGGGCTATGATCAATGGCTTCAGCTTCGGCTTCTGTAACGGGTACAAAGACACAAGTTGATCCCCAGGAAATTACCCTTTTGCTCACAAGGGCGGAAAACCTGTCCACCACCCACACAACGAGGCGCCTCTCTGCAACTCTCCCATCAAGTGCTCTTGTGTCAGCACCAGCCCTTGTCCAAACAAGTACATGCTGCCCAGCAAAGCACTGAAAATGGACAGGGATGCTGCCAGGTTTTTTGCAAGAGCAAGTATCAGGAGACTCAGCCAGGAGGATAGGTCTTTTCTGAATGCAGACTGGCGTGGCACTAAGCATTGCATCAGTGTACCTTTCTGGCAGCTGGCTCCAGCTCACCCTGGCAGTCTTTGAAAATGGAACAAAGAGTTCAAGTGATAGGCCTAACCCCAAAGTCTCTTCCAAGAGCCAAACAGATGTATCTTGTAGCTGGAGGAAGAGACACATAGCCCTTCTTCCTCCTTTGTACAGCTGGAGAGACCTGGCAGAGCCAAACCACTTGAAGGTGTGACAACAGCAGCTGAGCATCCCAGTCTGGAACCCACTGCAGCACAGGCTGTCAAAGGCTGCTCAGGACACCTGAGTCAACACAGTGAGCACAGCACAAGGGCTGTGGGCTCCTCAGGGCCTTGATCCATCTGTGCCCCCACATCCTGCCCAGAGGCATTGCCCAGGCCAGTAAACCTCCCCGACATGTTTCCCTTTTTAGATGGCAAGGTTCTGCTAGCAGCATTTCTGCGTAAGAGAAAGCACAACATCTAGCCCCAGGGACCTGATCTTGGCTGAGCTTATCTCTAAAGTATCACTTTCAGGAAGGAGGGCAGGCAACAGGGAAGTACCACAAAAAACCTGCCTTAGGCTTATACTTTTCGCCTAAACAAACAAGAATAGGCTACTGGACTGGATCTTTGGTCTGAACAAAGACAGCTGTGTCACCAAGTCTCTCCTGAATTCAAGGGATGAACTCTACAGAGGCAGGCCATGGCTTTGATCAAATTTCTAAAAAATTAGAAGGAGCACGGAAAAAACATGCAAAGCTTATATCAAGGAAAGTACTTGACAGGTTACCTGTCTTACCTACTTGTTGAATAAAATCTTCCAAAATCCTCATTATCACTCTCAAAATCCTTTCTTTCTGACATGACTCACACAAAGACTGTCATGGTCACCCCTGTGCAATTCAACACCTTCTGAGGAATAAGAGCTCAACACGATCTGGGTGAGGTTTCTCTCTGCAGTAATGGCTAGTGAAGATTCCAAAGTAGAAACTGCATATTCTTCTTCTAAATCTTGGCTTTGTGTTTCTCTCCATCAACAGAGAAGTTACTCTGTGGCAAAACTGCAGCATCTTTCTGGGGCAATTATTCTGCTTTAAGGTGAAAGGCACAGTGGTGCTCTTTTTGGCGTGCTCTGTTGCTCTCTGCATGAGGAGTGGTGGAGCAGTGGAGTGGTGGTTGTGGGGGGAAGAATGGTCTCCCCAGGGGTTACTCAGCCTCTCTGTCATCTCCTGTGTGCAGTGCTGCTGCCTCCTGCCATCTGCTTTTACTCCTGTGGGAAAAAATGAGAAATAAAACACATGGTGCTGCTGTGATACATTATCAGCATAATATCTATCTATCCTGCTGCTGGAATGTGTTTTCCTGACACACTGCAAACCTCCCTGTTATCCCTACACAACCTGCAGACCCCCTTTTAGGCAGATAAAACCAACCGTCAAAGTTCAGATACAAGCTCAGGAGGGGGTAGAGCTGAGGAGTGTAGGTGGAGAAAGGTTAAAGGAGTTTTTCTTTTGACTTCAGTAACTTTGGATGAGACTCAAAGAGGCCTGTGCCTGCAATCTGCTGAAATTAAGTGTGCAGAGCAAAGATCCTGATAGGGAGATATACTGAAGCCTTGAAACAGCATCAGTTCTTCAAGACTGTGAAGTGACTGTTAGTATTTATGCTTTAATAAAAGGAGCCAAGAGTGATGAGAGGAATTACAGTCCAGCCGACCTCACCTTAGTACTTGGAGAGGAGAGTGAGAGTCTAATTAAGGACAGCACAGTCCAGCACTTGGACAAGAAAAATCTCCAAGGGTCAAAGCCTGCACAGTTTCTGTAAAAAGAGCTAGTGCTTCACTACCTATTAGAAAAAAAAGTTAATATCACAAAAAGGAAAGGTGATCTGATGGGCATCATCTGCTTGTGTTTTCAAAAGATCTTTGTAAGTTCCAGTGGAATAGATCATGAAGAAAAATAAACAGGTAGAGGGTAAAGAGCAATGCTACATTCAGTATTAAAAATCTAGTAAACTAAAAGGAAGAAACGACTCAAGCTAGAAGACTCCTCTAGAACAAACATAGGAAAGTCAGTGGTAAAGCTGGGAGAGTTGATTTTCACTGAAAAATACTAATTCATTGAAGCAAAAGAAAAAGAAAACAAATCTTGACAAAAGGCCTGTTTCCTTAAAAAGTAGACACATCTATAACTTTCTGCATTGTTTCTACATCTGTACGATAGAAACAGCTCACTTGACCAGGTCAGAAAGAAAGGTCTGCTTATCAGTTACTTAAAGTAGCTGATTAAAAAGCACATTTAAAAATGTCAATTATCAAAATAAAATGCTTTGAATGATGCATTTAATTTTTAAATTATCATTAGCAGAATTGCCTTGGGAATACTTGAGCTTTTACTTATCCTCCCTGTTTCAGGAAGGAAATTTTTCCATCCTTCTAACTCTTACAGGGCAAGCAGTCTTCCTTTACCCAGCAATTGCCAGTGGGGAGACTTTAGCACCAAGCTCAGTGAGTGTTTGGGAATAGTGTTGCCCCAAAACAAAGAGTTAAAAACTAGGAGCACCTCCCATTGCACAGGACTGTCCGTTCCCAGCCACAGACAAATCAGGCCAGCTTCCTAAGGTCTTACTCAAAATTCAAGGAGGGAATTACTCACACACACATTATTTCAGCCAGAGAACGTCCACCCCCTTGGTTCCCACAATGTACCTCAGAGATGGCTGGCATAAGTCTATTAGCTTAATCTTCTTCTCACACACACGGTAACAACAATAATGTTTTGGCAGGCACCACAATTCTCACATAACACATGCACTATCCATTACACACTCACCTCATTTTCAAGCTGCTGCATGTATCAAACACAGGGTTGTATTTTCCCTCCCTTGGTTTTTTTTTTTGTTTGTTTTTTTTGTTGTTATTGTTGTTTACAAAATATTGGTAGAGAGAAAGAAAGAGAAATAAAAACAGGGCTAAAACCTAAGCATACAGTCAAAAGCAACTACCAAAATGTGAGAAAATATGTACAGCACCTTTCCCCAAAAGAATAAAAAACCCAAGGTGCCCAGTGCAAGCAGACAGATCTGATTCAGAAAAAAAAAGCAGGCTGTAAGGAGTCATGGAATATCTAAAATTAAGTGGACTGAAAATAAAAGGATTAACATACAAGCAGAAACATCTTTTTATGCATCTTTTTATAGCATTTGCTGGTGTTCCAGCAGGAGGCCTCCAAAGGTGAGTTAGGTTGCCCATTGATTTTTTGAGAAAATTAGCATGATTTTCTTGAAGTCTATAAGGAAAAAATAACAAACATTTTTTTTCTGCTTTCTTGGTAAGCAAATCAAGAAAGATCCAATCCAAGAAAAGTCTTCCAGACTCATGGCTGAGCCTGCAAATCAGCTCCTCAAATGACAAAAATCGCCGTATTTCAGCTGAAGAAATTGCTGTATTTCTGCTACTTTAATGGCTGATGGGACTCTGGCCCATACAGCTTAGCAAAGATATTGCTGTCCTTTCTGGAGCAATACCTGAATGCCATTTCTTCAGTGGTCTTGGAAATCAAGCCCTGTGGAGCAGATACCAAGGACATTCCAGAAGACAGGAGGACAGCCAGACCCGTCTGTCCACACACAGCAGAGACACACCAGAGAGCCAAAAGGTAAGGTCTAAAAAGGCAGAATGTCTTTTTTTCTCTCATCTGCTACAGATGATTTTTTGTGCCTCAGTACAGGGTGATTTACTTTCAGGTCTTTGTATAGGGCTGGTAGCCTTTAACAGTGGAAAGGATGGTCTGAAAATATACCTTTATAAGCACAATGCTTTGTTTAGTACAAAGCCTTTTTGTCATCAGTTCAGTCAAGTGCAATAATTTGACATATCAAGCTGATTTGTGATACATCAAAATGCTATGTAGTGGGAAGGGAACACTAAGAAGAAAAGCTTTTATTAATTCCCTTTTATTTATAAATATTGTAAATCAATTTCAGAGTGAGCCTCTAGCATGTCCTCAGGCTGAGTTAGAGGGCAGGGGGATAAACACTCCTATTGTTTCTAAGCCAGAAAATTATTACTTTATGACCTCTCAAATGCCCTCTCTGCTGACCTCTGAAGATATTTAGCTTGGCAGTTAACATCTGTGGTCCCATCAGCAGTGCTGAAGTAAAAGGTACTTAATGCAGAGCAGCTCTTTTGCAAGGTTAGAAAGGATCAATAGGAGATGTGTTTAATGTGGTATCACTATCAGGTCTCATCTCACTTTTAAAACTGAAATATCCACAGTGGGATATAATCTTAGTCACACAGCAGAGAGATCTTTAACATGGTGAGATTCCTTTCTCCCAGGTCTAGAAATGTAGCTCAAGGCACATGGAGGAAATTACCAAGGTTTGGAATAAATATGGGCTTTTTGAAAAGAAAAATGATCAGAGGGAGGTGTCTGGCATTTCGGTCCCACTGTGCTTTTTTCTGGAGCTTGAGCAGTTCTTGTGGAAAATAGGCAGCCTTGCAATAAACTGTGAACAAAACCAGGGTAGATTTTCCCCTGGGTACATGTGTATCCACTGCCTGAAGCTAATCCTCTCTGACTGCAGGGGAAAAAAGAATCAGTATGAGGGAAGGTAGCTTCCCCCAGAAAATTCAGTAAACTGCAATTTCTACAGCAAACCTCTCCAGGCTCACCAAGAATAAGTGCAATTAAGCTGTTCTTCAAGTATGTTAATTCAGTCTAGCTGCAGCAAAGGGTAGCTCCTTTATTTATATTTCATCCAGCTGTAGCAAACTACATATCTAAGACGTGCTTCTGAATCTACCACTGCCGCCTTACAACATTCATTGGCTGTACTGCTCCTGCTGAGGTCAAAGGCAGGACTATGGGGCTCAGGAATCCCTCTGCACCTTCTTGTGTCTTGTACTGAATGCCTGGAGGGATTCCCAGCCCACGGGATGCCCCACAGTGCCCACATCTCCTTTCAGTGCTCAGTGGGGCCAGGGTCATCACACTGCCTCTGGTAACATCAAATGGCCTAGCAGGAGCTGGTGGGAACAGTTGCCCCCCTAATTTATCCAAACTGGTGAGTGATAGTAAGTTAATGAGTATGCCAGTGATGACAGAGCCACCCCTTGAAGGGTTTTATGCTCCCGTACAGCAAGTACGTGTACTACAAACTGAAGAGTGCAGCTCTGATTCTATGATTCTATTGCTATTCCCTAAAGGCATCTGCTCAGACAAGTGATTCAATTGTCTGGCTTGGAAACTTGCTGATAATTACAGTTGTTACAGTTTTCAACCCAAGTTGCTGAGCTGGGAATTAAACAGCAGCTTGGTTTCATGCCTACATGCTAGCCACTTTTTACTGTCCTTAACACAGCTGTGTATGTCAGCGCTGCCCCTCTCAGGCTGGATATACATTCTTAGACAGGTTCAGCTATGGTCCTCTCTTGGCTCCAAGAGGCACTTGAATGCCCACATAAAACATGTTTAAACTCTTGTTCCAGCTTTCTTTTGAGACAGATGCAGACACTGGGGCAGAATCTGCAATGCTGAATTTAAAAATGGAATTGAACCAAGTGTGTTAGGTTTGCAATATGATCGCTGAGGGAACAGAGGGAAAGAAGAGATGCCAGGAGAAGGGCTGCTCTGGCTGGCAGTATAAAACATGCAGTCTGAGCAAATAAGAAGTATTCACTTTATCTTCTTTTTCTCTTTGTAGACAATGCTATTCAGACCTCCTTCATGCTCTTTATTTTCACACATCCCCCAAGCACTTACTCTAGATGCCTTTGCTAAGCATTGTAACTACTCCTCTCCCACTGATCAAGCAGGGAACTGGAGCTGGATACCCCCACAGAGCAGGAGGCCTCAACATCTAGCTATGAATATATGTGTCAGCAGAGCCAGCATGACCATCATATGAGACAGCCTTTGCTGGGATTAGCTCTTCTAAAATCAACATTTTCTAATAAGAAAAATGTTGTTGGAAAATGCGAGTATTTCTCATAAATCTTCTCCCTCTCATATATATATATATTTTCTTTAATTATCAGTAGATTTGGATTCTGGCAGTACTTTGAGTGAGCATTTTGTGCATCCATGGAGCCCTTGAAAAGACACATACCATCTGACTTCAAACCAAACCAGCCCTTGCAGTTCTGACATCTATCCACAGCTCTTTGACCACTGCACTCAGATGCAGCCCCAGCAGGCTTCTTTCAGTTTAGAAAAAACATTTTTAGTACCTAGCTAGGTCAATATGTGTGCCAAGAAGGGAGGAAAAAGGCATGGGATAAAAACCTAGTCACATTGAAGCCAATTTCCATACTGCAGCATAGGGTAATATTTCAGCTTTTGAAAGCATGATACAGCCAACAGCCAGATTATGAGTTGACCTTTTTTAGGATCATAGGGACACACAAGGAATATTTGGCACAGTTGCACTAAGGCCATGCTCAGAAATTTCTCTGCTGTGCACAGGTTTTCTCCTCCTCAAGATTTGTCAGCCCAATAGTTTTATACTGATATCTACTGCTACTGTGTTGTCCTGGGTTCAGCTACAGCAGTCATTTTTTTCTCCTCCTTAGTAGCTGGTGCAGGGCTGTGGTTTTGACTTTCAGCCTGGAAACAACGCTGATAACACCGATGTTTTTAGTTGTTGCTCAGTAATGTTTACTCTGACCAAGGACTTTCTCAGTCTCTTGCTCTGCCAGGGAGAAGGGGCACAAGAAGCCAGGAGAAAGCAGAGAACAGGACACCTGACCCAAACTGGCCAAAGGGCTATTCCATACCACAGCACGTCATGCCCAGTATATAAACTGGGGGGAGTTACCCGGAAGGCCCAGATCGCTGCTCGGGTCGGGCTGGGTATCGGTTGGCGGGTGGTGAGCGGTTGTGTCCTCTTCCCTTGTTATTCCTCTTATCATTATTATTATTGGTGGTAATAACAGTCTATCTATGCACTTTTTCCACAAACTGAAGGATTTCGCTGGTTCTTCTAGTGGAACTGAGGGCATCTCTGGCCCTTCTGCCCTGGCGAAGGATGCTTGCCTGTAACAGGCTGTGCGTTTGAAGAAGAGTTCAGTAGGATCTCCAGAATGAAAACACCAATGGGAGTGAAAATAATATAGTGTGAAAGCCACAATAACAAGCATTTAATAACATTAAATAAATAAATAAATAAATAATGATGAACAGTGTACTGTTTCTCAGTATTGGGAAACCCATGGGACTCCCCTGATCTCCTGTGGATTCTTCTTAGACTGTTCATCCCAGTCTTCATAGGCTTCCCATGGTCTTTGGCACCACAGTGGCTCAAGAACTTGTATGGCAAAGCGGTTCCTAATATCAAGCAGCATTTTGGCTTCTCACTTTATCTCAAAAATCAAACTGGAAGCACAAATGTTTGAACACATCTCTGGAAGTTTTTGGTAGCCTAAAGCAAGGAGGTGAGCAAACCCATTGCAATACCAGCAAGTGCCTCTTCACCTTCACCATCAAATAAAAGTGTCATCACTTCTCCCTGTAGGTGTTAAGTGTTTGGATTGCTGCAGCTAGAGAAGACGAAGCTGCTGCTCCTAACAAGCTTAGATGACATAAAGTACAGCGTGGCAGAAGGTGAAAGGGAGTGCTAGTGTCTTAGTCAGAGTGGTGTTTCCTCCAGAGAATTCAGAATTCCCCTGCTGGTTTTCATCCAAGCACACTCTTGTGCTCCTCACTCCTTTGTGTTTGCCAGGTGCCTGACTTTTAGCCAGATCTTGTTCTTTAGGAAAAGCAGAGGTCCTATCTTGCCCTGAACAGAAAATACACATACGTAAGTTTAGGGTTAAATTACCTACTTCAGGCACTGGTATTATGGGGAATAACTGCTAGCAGAAATCAAAAACCCTATCTTAGTTTTCTCCAAGGTGCATTTGTCAGACTTGCTCCTGTCAAAGGCGGGCTAACCAGACCCGTGTGCCAGGATGACTCAGCCACTCCTGGTGGCTTTGACTCCTACTTGTGAGATGGACACCCCAAGAAAAACCCTGCCAGACTGTCACTGTGTCTGACACAGCTGCAGCTCCACACACCCCATCAGCCACCTGAGACAATACAGATAAAAACACATCAGCTGGCTGTGGTTAAGCCTTGGCTTAACCATGCCTGGAGAATTCGTTCAGAGACATGCTGCCTTTTTAAACCTGCTTGGTGCAGATAAGGCCACCACAGAGGAAGAAGGAAGGTGGGCTCCCTGTTCCCTGCAATTGGAGCTCAGCACAAGCCCAAACTCATTAGTCACCTCCTGCAAGGTGGAGTGGGGAAGGACAGGCTGTGATGATCCCAAGTCAAGCAAGAAGAGTCCTGACAATTTCTTCAGGGTGCAAATTCACTGCAGGGCAGTGGCAGAAGCGTGGTCCCTGTACCTGATGGACAGAGAGGCTGTGCAGCACCTTCTGTTCCCACAGTATACACAGGCAAACTCCCTGCCTTTACAGACCATTAAAGAGCATGTAGCTTCTGGAGGTGCTGCCTCTCTTTTTTGTGTGCATCCTGTGGAAAACAAGTAAACTCCAAAGGTGAGATCCTGGCTCTGAAGAGGAACAAAGGGGTTTTGTTGTGGCCTTCCAACTGGCCAAGTTGTCAACTGGCATTTTTGTCTTCTGGTTGCTTTAATCTGAGTCATAATCACGTTACAACTGCTAATGAATGACAGTTACAGAGCCCATAAATGTGAGATCACTCTCAGCAATTCCTCTAACCTCTAAGTGGAGCCAGTCCTCAGGGATGAATGGAATTTCACTGAATTTTTCCATTTCATTTGTATAATGAAATCACTCTTTGGCCTCTGCTCTGTTCTTTTTGCCCTTTTTGGACTTAAGGTGGACCCTTTTGATATCGATCTCAAGCATGTTCACCAATGGCACAGTCATTGATAAACAATAACTAGGTTCAAGAATTTGATTTTTTTTATTAATTACTTTATATTACAGTTTCCTTTAGGTATTCCTCAACCACAGCATGTATTACCGTTTTAAAGTAAATTAGGAGTGTTCAGCTTTACGCAATATAAACCCTCTCATTTTAGTTGGGATGGTTGCTTGGCATTAGCACCACATAAATGTGTCTGAAAACATTAGGGCAATTGCAACTAAATCTAGAAATATGAATAGCAGGAACCAAATTTTAATATAAACACTGTATTGAATTGAATCTTGCTGTAACATTGACAATCCACAAACGCCAATGCATCAAATTCAGAGGCACAAACATTTTCACGTACTCAGGCCTTTATTCTGTACAGAACTTAATAATTCTTTTCTGCAACACAATTAAGTTGGCACCAACAGGATTGCTTCTGATCTGCGCTTGACCTACCACCCCAAGCTAACATACCTATTTACAAAAGCATACTACGCAGGAATCCATGGTGATTCATTCTACTTCTTAAGAAACTGGAAGAGAGTGGAAAAGCATAGCAGTTGTTTTTGTTGCCCTACTTACTCTCTTAGCTCTTTGATGTGTGAGATATGAATGCACTTCATCTTAGACGCCATTATTTTCTTTATGCGTACATTCTTTATACACACACAGCTCCCACAGCTGCATATTTATCCTGATGCAATGCAAGAGCTCAAGGAGAATCTGTGGTACACCGTGCTGTAGAGGTGTGAGTTTTACATCTCTGTTGGGGAAGACATACCTCCTCTAGCTTTTGCCACAGAAAAATATAATGTGCTCTTGTGTGATCACATGTGAGCCAGTGGAGAGACGCGTGCTAAATGATAAAGTTGGATTACTGGGAGTCTAAAAAAATCCAGTTCCTAAATCTCCTTAGCCCTGGGTACCACCACAAAGGACAAAGCTGAAACCTCAACTCCTGTATTTCATGTGCCATCACATTTCCATCAGAGACATATCTCAAGCCCAAGAACAACTGGCACTTTATTTATCTCAGATCAGTTTTGAAGGACTGCAACACCGGGCTTGAGTTTGTTTTGCTGGTAATTAGTGCCTCTGATATAAATCAGGACTGAACTACTGGGAGGGTGGACACTGAGGGTGGGAGACACCCTCAGGGTGTTTGCTTAGTGCTGCTGAAAGACTGACCCTGAACCATACAGACCAGTATGAGCAACACCGCTGATTCCAACTGAAACAAGCTCAGGCCTGAGCCTGGTTTGAAACGATATTGTTAATTTATCGTTTCCATTAGCAGGGAAATCTCACATCACTTTTATAAGATTGTCATACCCTTTATTGGTGACTGTCCCACTGAGTTCAGTGGAAACTAAATCCCATGGATTTCAGTGGGCGTGAAGTATTTAGTCCCATTTTCCTTTCATAAGTGACATTTGTCCCTTGTACGAATTTGCATACATTAGAATATATTAAAAACTTACTCAAGGGTATGAATACACACAGTTATTAGACTGTACTTGGGAGATTCAATACCTAGTGAGGGTGAAATTTTGTTTTAGCTTGTCTCTAAGGATAGAATTATATGTTTTGTGCTATTTAGAAATCAGAGAATATTATCCATAGAATATGTTATATTGATATGATAGCCAAAAGTATGGACCATTATAAAAGTTTGCAGGCTGATTATGAATACATAAAATACATGGTACAAGTTTTGCAATCTAATAGTTTTTCATGTCTTAATAGTAGATAGGTTAAATCCTACACTGGACTTTCTGTTCCTTGGCAAATTTGCATTCTGTCAGATAAGAATAATAGACCCTGACTCATCTTGCCATTCATTTAAATTTCATGAAGATAAACTATCTAAACCTTCTATAACAATGCAAATAGTTTCTTTCTCTTTCTCCTGTTTTTCTGCCATAAAGACATGCAGACACCTTTTTTCAACATTACTTATGCATAAAAGGAAAACAGTCATCCCACCGGAAAGTATGCCACATAAGAAGTGTCCTGAGCTGGTTTCTCACCAGAAAGTTAGTATAATGCCACAAGGGTCCCGTGCAAAACACAGATGCTGTGAACTGAGGTCAAGGTAGAGCAGTTAAAGTCCTGCTACAGCCCTCTATGTCAATCCAAGATTTCAAATGAAAATAGCTGTTCTTAATGAAGGATAAGAGGACAAGACTAAATAAAAAATATTTGTTTTGTTTGGCAATGTTTTCTGTCTCTCACTTTTCCTCCTAAACAGTTAGGCATATTCTTCAGTTTTAGCCTATTGTTTTACGGAAATCTAATTATGTTCAACTATAGCATTTAGCAGTGGTTTTCAGAAGAACCTGGGTGACAAGGACACTGAAATCCCACTTTTAAAGTGCCTGAGGAGCTCGTTGGAAACTGAAATGGGGAGATTTCAGTGCTTGAATGAGAGCATCACTGTGAAAACATGGCTGAAGAATACAGCTGCATGATAACCCATCTGCAGTTCTGGAGAAAAAGCATCATGTAACACACCCTTACTCTTCAATATCAGGTATTGTGGAAAGTGTCTAATCTAAGCACATTATTTTTGTATTATAGATCAAGCATTTCACTAGATGGGCCTTTTTTCAGGTTCAAGGTCTTACATATTCAAAGTAATTTTCTTTTTCTTCTTTTCTTTTAAATGAAGAAAGAAAGAAAAATATCCAAAGGAGTCAAATCACATTTAGCATTTAACTCTTTTTCTTTCCATTATGTCATCCTCTAGGTCCTGTAGCTAGAGATGGACATATTATGAAACTTCTAAAATAACTCCTTTTCCAGAAAATAAGTAAACAAGCTCCAAGCTCCTGCCCTGGAAACCCACATATTCTAATATTGCAACAAATATGGCACTGCTGGGATAATGCAAACACGAATCAAACTACAGCCAGACCCAGAAGCCCTGACTTTTGTGCTCTCTCCTGTTCTCACTCCTCTCTTGTTCTCAGACTCAATAGCCACTTTATCATGGGCACTTCACCTTTTAAAGAAAACCTAACCAAAGAACTGAAGAACCCTGCTGGAAAAAAGGCACTTGACAACTTAAGGGAGGAGGGAGGAATTTATTGCCTTTTTGTTTGCCAGGAGTGTGGTTTTCTGTCTTTTTTACCTCTGAATTGCAGGGCATTTCCCAAGCTTTTTAAGGCAGCTCTGCTGTCTGCTGATAGACATCGCCAGTGATTAGCAAGGAAGGTCACCATCTTAATAATTGCTCTGCTGTTACAAATAAGCATCAGTAGCAGACTCTACTGTGGTGAAAGTGGCTTTATTACCATGGCAGCTTTCTTCAAACATTTTTAATGAGAGACTATTTTGTCTTCACTCACCATTAAAACCATTTGGAAACTATAAAGAAGCCTCTTGCCAACGTGATTTTAGCTATTTGTGCAAAACATGACCATTTCAGACCTTGGTTCAGAAATCCAGCACATCTACCCTTGGCTGCTGCTGCTTCTTCTATGCAACCATCATTGGTTAGTCCCTGTCTCTTGCCAAACTGCAGCTGTGTCACCAGCAAACACCACATCAGAAATGAGGAGCTCTAGAATGATACAGCACACAGAGAAAGAAGTAAAGTCAAATTTAGCTCTTAATTTCACTTATAGAGCACTTGCACTTCATTTATATTGTGCCAAAATGAGTGTAACTGGACTTTTTTCTCATTTAAAGCCATGCAAGAAGGAAGCAAACCGTGCAGACCATGCACACTGGAGGCTTAATCAAGATCGGGTAGGCAAGGACAAACTGTTACCTCTAGATCAGAGCCTCAGCTGCTGTAAATCCAGGTTGCTCTGTTGCCTGTGGCAGGGATGTGTCAGCTTTTCCCAGCCAAAGATCTAGTCCAGGAGCACATTCATAAGGGTGGTTTGATCTTCCATGTATTTTAGATGTGTATAGAAAAGATGAAATGCTTTTCACAATAGAAAAATGATGAAAGTAAGAAATAATAATTGAGAGTGGAATAAAAGGAAGGAGGATCTTGCAGGTTTGTTAGGCAGTTCTCCAGCCTCTCTCCCCCTCTCTCCCCTCTGCAAAGAGAAGCAAATTAACTGTTTAACAAAAGAATCATATTTCCGGATATGACAGGAGGAGACAGATTATGAGCAGATACAAATGAAAAGTCTTGTGCCAAAAATTGAATGCTCTTAAGGAAGACTAAGTGTCCTGGGCAGCTACCAGGATTACTAAAGGAAATGAGGAAAGAAATTAGTGAAGCCTTAACAGATTTTTTCCAATTGCCCCTGTGACAGGTTAGGCTACAGAGCAAGAGAAAGGGAGCAACACAATGCACAGACTTATTTCAACCATGTTTTTTATTATTAAGGGGTCATGAGATACAGCAGGTAGTTAGAATCTAGTTGGCTCAAAGTTATTTCCTGGGGAAACAGTTTTGTGGGATTTAATGAAGTCATGATATAATACTTTGAAAAGACTCATTTAACTGGAGATAGCCAAAATGGATTAGGCTGAGGGACAGTCTTGCTTCGCAGCTGTTTGAAAGTCCTGGAAGACATTGCTAAACCTGTCTGGGAAATGGTTTTCCCATCTTGCAAAACTTCTTGAGATTTTAAAATATTTTCCTGCCCTGAATCAGAATGCAAAGCAGGACTTTGTAACATTTTGTTCTGATTAGGGACAAAAGACAGAGAGAAAAAAAAGGGTGAAAAAAGGAAAGAAAGAAGGAGAAAAACTGACCCGCTCATCTGTGTCAGAGCCAGTGGCACTCCTCTCAGGTAAGGGCAACTCAGTTCTTGGGCAGAATCAGGTAGCATCCCGCTACCCGGCTGCAGTGATCTCATCTTGCCCTTCAGCCTATATCTGCCTGTATCTGCTTTTCCAGTGCTTTCCAAGAAATTCCACCTCTGCTCTCCTTTGCCTCAAGTTTCAATTTTCTGTTCCAAATCAGTATTCCCTTAAGGAAAGTCATACAGTAAAAAAACCCAATAATCTGGCCTAAGTATTACATCTGCATTATAAATGAGAATTGTTCTGGGCAGTTAAACTCTTCTCTCTTACAACAAATGAGTACTCTGAGGTTTGTTATATCAGCTAAGGAAAAATCATGTCTTACTGGCTGAAATGTGCTTAGAACAGATTACCCAAACACCTTCCAATTTCAGCAGTTTAAGGTTAAATGACACTTCAGAGCATTTTCTAATTTTTGTTAGGTGGGAAGATGGTCCTACAGCATAACTAAGTAGGGCATTTCTGATGGAAATACTCTGATCATAAGTACCCAGGAGCTCCAGTCCCAGCTTTGACGTTAAATCTCTGTGTAGCTTTAAGAAGGAGAGCAGGTAAAGAAATTGAGATGGATAAGCTGTCTGCTAAATGGTGATGAAAATTATAACGTCTGTCTCACAAAGGAGTTGTAGAGAAGGATTAGTTAACACTTATGAAATATTTTGAAAAGAACACATAGTATTCTGTAATCCATACTCTAGGTCTTCAAAAACTGGAGGCCTTTCATGACACTAATAACTTAGAAAGTGTGCTACAGCTTTAGTGTCCTGGAGTGCCACCGATCCAAATTTACATCCAATGTTAAGTCACCGATTTCAACACCATTACATCAGACATGAACTTTTTTCCTTGTGTCTTCAGGCACTTCATTTTTCCCTATCCTGCTTTCTGATAAAATCATTAGGGTGAGAAGGATTGGGTGTGAAATAAAATAGGAAATTATAATGTGACATACTGCAGCGATTCAAGTGCCATGCTGACTCTAAGCCAAGCATTTCTAATAACTGAAGAAACTTTATTAAGTTTGAATGACTTTTAAACAATATTTTAAAACCTGTACTTGTTATTAGCAGACAGTGACTTTAATGATGAAATTAAATCTTCTCTTGTAAGAATGTCTGTGACTGAAACAGCCACATTCACTGACATATCATGCATTTCTCTAGACTTAAGAACAGTTTTATGCTTGATTTTCCTAGCTAACCTGGTATTTTCCTAGTAACCTGGCATTTGGCTGCTTCCCATTGCCAGAGTGGCAAAGAGCAGCCATAGAGACCTTTGAATGAAAGCTGAATTATCAATCAGACTTCAGAAATGAATCTCAGAAGGGCAACGCAGAAGCTTTTGGTGCTCACTGGTGTCTAAGGATGACCATTTTCTTGTCAGAGCAATCTCATTTGGAAGGGCAGTGTGTTAATGCAGACGATATACAACACTGCTATTTTTCAAATAAACTCTGACATACCAGGCCTGCTGAAGAAGTTCAACAAAGATGGGGTTTGACTGTAGCTGGCCAGCATAAATGTATTAAAATCAGGGCATCTTTCAGCACAGCTGAGAAGGAGGGCTGAAAGGAGAAGCAGCACTGGCCAAGGAACATACCTTGATCATCAAGAAGGTATGAATTCTAATACAAAACAGCACCAAACAACACTACTCTAATTCACATTTTTTTCCTGGTCTCACAACTGAAGTTTCCCCTGCTAGATCCACCAAAAAGATTATTAGAGTTGGAAGGAGTGAAGAATAGGATGTTGGGCTGTAACACCAAATGCATAAGCAGCACTTTTAACAGCACTATACTTCAGTGTTCAAAAGATTTGGAAGAAGCTGTATGCCTGAACCACTGTTTTGTCAAAAAAGGTGACCTCCAGGTAATGTATTTTCTGCCAGCTTTTAATATTTCCAGGAAAAGAAGAACAGTTTTAAATCAATACTCTACAAAAGAGTATTCAGCGTGGGTCAGTATGACTGAAAACACATACAGGGTTACGGTTCAAGCACACAGCCACCAGAAAAGTGGGATTTGCTTGTTTTTGCAGTATTTTTAAAGATATGCTGAGAGTCGTGTATCTCTATGTAATAAATAGGAGCTTTATTCAGAAAGGATATTTGTGGTTAGCAAAGAAGTTCTCAAATCAAAAGACATATGTATAGAAAAACACCAACTTCAGTTCACATTTCATGTTTCTTTCCTGTAATTTTTCCTAAACTTGATGGCAGCAGCAACCTTGCCTTTCACACGCTACAACAGATTGTTACCACCTTTGTGCCTTTGCACAGAGAAGCGATGTGAGCTTGATTCCTGGCTCACAGGAACACAACATGGTACTCCCTCGGCTGCCTGAGCACCACAAGACCAGCCACACCTAGTAATTATTTTAATCATGCCTTCATTTTACCTCCTGCCTGTAGCACTCAGCCGAGTTGGAACAGCCCTGGTAATTACAGTAAAATTAGATGAGAAACAGAGCTAAAGCATGCGTCCTTTGGAGGCCACAAGAATGGCTGGGCCACCATGCAGGGCTCTGATGTTTCCCGGCGGGATGCGGGCATCTCCCCATCCCACATTTCTTTGGTTTGCTCCACTCACTCATCCAGCTCATATGGAAGACACATGCTAAGATTGAGAAGGAGGTAACATTGTGTTTTTCCTGTGCAGAAAGACACACTCCAAACACCACCACCACACGCTCATCCAATGCACTAGCTGCAAACTTGTTTTGTTTGTTGGTGAGAGCACAAGTCAAAGAGATGAAGAGAGAGAGGAGGGGACAGGGGGATGTCTAATGAACACTAAAACCATACTTTATTTATGGTAAGCCCCCACAGGTCCCCTTTAGCATCCTGGAGACTTGAGAGGAATGTAGACTAAGCCCCAAAAGAGACACTTAAGTGCTTTCCTCCCCCTTGAGCATCAGCTGAGATTGAGAGAGGAAAAGAAGGGGAGAGTAGCAACAGCCTCAGAGGAACAATGCATAAAGCGCTAGTTTCCCTCGTGCAGCTGATGGGCTGCAAAGAAGGAAGAAGAGAGAAGAAGAATCATCTGAGCCCTAGAAGAAGGGAGAAGTACCACTTTCCAGTACCTGTTTTCTTGAGCAACAGATGCAAGATAATCATTTCCTCAAACCAAATGTCTGTTCTGTTAAGACCCGGCTTGTGAATGTTTACCCATATGTTTAAGCTGAATACCAAAGGGAATACTTCTGATAAAAAGGGACAATTTATAGGCATGAGGAGAGAAAAACTGGGACTTGGCATTGAAATGGTGGAAGTTATTTTTAAATTCAATTATGATAATGATAGCTACAAAATCAAATAAGTCCTAACTGAAGGTAAGAATGTAGCGTTATAGCTTATAGGGTGTCCTCCCTCTCATCACTTCAAACTCTTCACAATATTTCACAAAAAGAGTGGACAAAAAATCACCTTTTTCACAGGTCAAAATGAAGATTTTCAGTCTGCAAATATGCATTCATCAACAAACTTCACCTCCATGAGTGGAGCCAAGGATGTTAGGTTAGCACACACTTCGTGTTTGTAGAGGTGGGTGCAAATATGTGAAACATTCATACAAAAATACAGTAGATTTCCTTGCACAGAATGTGAAAAGGGAAGAGCTGCCATGGAGTCACAAAACAGATTCCCATGATTTGTTCAATTCTTCTTCTCCCACTGAAGGAAAGAAGGCAAGGACTTAAAAGGAAAGCACAAAGAAAAACAATATCAAGAAAATGAAAAGTCCTCAAAATATTTTGCTGTTGAAAAAGCTCTCACTCTGATAACAAATAACTGTTAGAAAATTTTGGACAATTCTTGTTTTGTGTAATCACACCTGGCCCCTACCACAGAAAGTGAAGGAGTTTGTTGGGAGCTCAGGGAAGGACTTCCTCTTCAAGGCAAAAGAAGATAAAACCAAAGTTTGTTCTTTTATACTGTCAGATGTTTTATATACTTTACTGTGTATCTACTGCTTCTTTATCCACAAGTAACATATAAGCCTTTATGCTATGCAGAGCGTAACACAGCCTACTCAAAACCAGATTTTAATATTATTTGGAAGTTATAGTTATCCTTTACTAAAGAATACTAAGAAATATGAAGAAGGAGTTTCTTGTTGGTTGCCATTAGTTAAAACTGACATTTTCCTTAGCATGCTAACCACTCCTTTGAATCCAAAATCTTTGGGATTGTATGAATTGCTTCCATTAGAAGAAAAGGCATTTCTTTTGTGCATTTCTGTTAACGTAAAGAGAAAAGACAAACTGCCTCCATTCTCCGAACATCGAGTGGATCAAACACTACCGTACACTTCCCTATAGCACTGTTCACAACCCTATCCCAGATAGGAGCTCTGCCCCAAACCTCTCCTTGCTTTCTCCCTGGGCAGCAGAACAAGTGTTTCTCCAGCTGCTCTGCTACTTTCTGTTTGTTTCTGGGGTGTTTATGGGTGGTGTTTCTCTTACTTGTATGGATGAGCTGAGGCATCCACAAGCCTCATACTACAGACCCACACAGCAAGCCCCCAGCCATGCCTGCCTCCAGCCACGGGTCTGCCTTGGTCTGCTGAGACCAGAAGGAGAGGTTTAGCCCTCATTAGACTCCCTCTTGGGCGCCCATTGATTCCCGGCACTGCACTGAGGCATGCTGCAGCAGCACCATGCTGGGAGCAGTGCCAGCCCTGTGCTGGGGGGAGCAGGATGTCTGTACTACAGGGGCTCACACCTCTTCACCCTCGCCAGTCAGTCCAAGCCCTCTGTAAATGGGTGCATTGCTCCTTAATTGGCATCATTACCTCATATAATGTTTTCTAATTATATTATTGATTTTTCCCCCCATTCTTTTTAATGGATTCGCCTTCCAATTCACCCTCAGTAAAGACACAGTGTAGATGGGTCTCCTGGGAACCTCTTCCAACTACTTGTATTGCACACAGAATACAGGTGTTTCATTCTGCATTGGCTTCTTAGTTAGCCAGAAGCAATATTGTTTGGGGAATGGCAGAGAGAGCAGGAGACATCTCGGTCCACTAACATGGACAGGCACAATAATTACTGCTCCATAATAACAGGCAGAATTATTACTGTAGCCAGACTTTTTTTCTGCTTCACAACTCAGAGGAACTGCCTATAGAGCTAGGTAGAAAACAGATCTCCTATCCTGGAAAAAATGTTGGTAATTTAAAAACTATTCCAATTGCACATTGGAAACACCCAAGAGCTTTCAAACAGAAACCAGCATGAATATCCCACACCCAGGGCAGAGTAGCAGGTAAGTAGAAAAGGCCTTACAACCAGCTGGGTGCAACCAGGTCGATGTTAGGGAGCTCTGCCTGTCCTCTGAGCTGTCAGGACACAATCTCATAACAACAAAAGCCCTGGTAGAGCCCTGTGCTATCTCAGAGATAGCAACCCATTCTAAGCATGCATTTGGGGAGGGGAGGAAGGAGGGAACATTGCTTCCTCAGCTGAACAAACCAACTCAAATGACCTAGTCTTTCTGCTCTAGGTAGACAGCTCATGCCCACCCAAGCTAACAGCAAACCTATTCTGCTGGCAGGCAGGTCCAAGATGAAGACAAGAACCTTACTTTCCTCCATAGCAGGCACATGGTGTAAGCACAGAGCTACTGCCTGTGCAAGCTCATACTGCAGGAGTTAAAGCTTGAGCTTCACCTGCTGCCATTAAAATGAGTTGTCCACACACAGACACCACTTTTTCCTGTTGTGTTTTATACCCCTTTGGAATCAACTGCATCAAAAACATATATGCTACAAATAATCATATAGCAGAACAGCTCCAGGAACAAGACCATTATCTCACCAGAATGGAAGTTCTGGGATAACACCAACATGCTGGTTCCCTGTGAAGAGCAGCAGACAGTGAGCCCATCCCTGCAGATGATGTGCTGCATGAGGAGAAGGATTTCTGATAAGACTAGAGGGGGGCTTTAAAGCTGGGGTGCAGGATTTGGTATGAAATGCCCCCTTCCCTTTTCCAGCTGTCCTGCAGAAAGTTTGGGGTTGAGCTGGGTTGGGTTGTGACACAAAAAAACTAGTGGCAGACCTTAGACTGTGGTGGGAGAGTGCAATAAACCCAAAGACCCTCTTCTTTCCCTCCAGCTCATTCAAGGTCTTCCCAACAGAGCTGACTAATCCCATCTGCTGGGAGGCGTCCACTGGCAGATGCCCCTCTGGGGCAGCAGGGCTGAGGAATAACTCAGACTGCTGCCTTGGGTGAGGATTGCCAAGAAGGAGAGAAAATAGGGCCCAAGGGTTTGGTCTCAGGCTCTTCCAAATCCATAACCTCCATAGTGGCACCAGCAGGGCTGTGAAGAGGATTTGCAGTCAGCTAGAGAGAGTCACAGAGGACTGGCTTTCTCATTTCTCGTGCTGTATAGTCTTACACATGGTTTTAGAGCTCAGAGAACACAGGCTGCTGCCCACAAGCCAGGTTCTTAACCTGCACAAACTGCAGTGGTGCCATCACAGAGGCTAGACTGGCTGGCATCAAGGCCCACCTCCATCCCCACATACCTGCAGCCTTGTGCCATTGCATTCCATGCACGTCCCACACATTTAACAGGGAGCCAAGCATATGGACTGCTCTGGCTGGAGGACAGGCTGCCAGTGCTGTGATGCCTGCACTGCCCAGATGGTACCATCTGTTGCAAGCCATTACACTCTTGGCCTCAGCCTAAGTTTTTCAACAGAGTCAGTGGAGAAAGGACAATCTATTCTATTCTTCCAGTGATGGCATTGCTTTGCCCAGAGCCTAATTAGCAGCATGGTTGTGTAAAGCTGCTGTTCCTCGATACCCTTCCCATGTGGATGTTCCAGTACAAGTGCTGGGTCAGCTGCTATTTCATTATTCATTAAAATTTTTAGTCATGTGACTGAACATTTGTGCAAGTAACACACAGCATTTTGAGAAGAGTAAACAAAATGTTCCTCTGGCTGAGGAAGATGACTTGAGATGAGTGGGACAGAAAGAGAAAATGCAACCCTAACAAATACCATTTGCGGTAAAATGAAGCAGAAAACCAAAAGGAGAGTCTTTTTTTACTTTTGGGGTTCCACAATTTTTCAGTATTGTTTTCCTCCATTGAAGCAAAAGACCAGAATGGATTATTAGGAAGCTGTGGCTATGGGTTTTCACAGCTGCCATTAAGTCTTTCTTGGAATATGTCTTGGAAACACACCCCACAAACTACCAGCCTTCTGCATGCTCACTGCCAGCCACTTCTGAGCTGAGCTGAGTTGAGCTGCAGGGAGGATCAACTCTGCTGTACTCTGGACTGGGCCCTTTTCCCTCACCCTTCTCCCCACAGCAGCAGGCAAAACACAGGCAGGCTGGCAGCATGGGGAACTGCACGGGTCTGCCAGTACATCTGCCAGCTGGCCTTGCTCCTGGTACTCCAAACACATTCCTCTTAACACCCATCAGAGGAAACAGGATGAAGTGGGATGGATACCTGGGACCTTAGAACACCTCTGCCTTCACTGGGCTATGATAGCGTCTCACCAACTGATCTCTGTAACTGCAATTCTGCAACAGTCAATAAATTATATAGCTGTAAGTTCTTTTTCCAATTAATTCTTTAAAAATTCTATGGCATAGGACTTCGTAATGTAGAATTAAGTTTATTTTTCTGCACAGAGTGCTAATAGAAAGTTGGCTGAAAAGTATTAGATACCCCTGTTTGAAACACAAGTTCTTTGCTTGTGATTAAATATACAGTACCTTCAATGCATGCTTTGATGAAATAAACATCCAAATTTTATATCAAATAAGCAGGTTTGATGAAGTTAATTGGTTTGAAGCATCACATGAAGGGTTAGGAGGTGATAAAGACTACAGACTTTTAAATGTTTCATTGTTAATTTGACCAGACAAATAATTCATATTTCATAGGAAATAAGAATTTAATTGAAATTTCATAGGTGGTGCAAATTTGGATGTAATGTGTTGTAACCTTCTCAAACATTCCTACAAACTCGATTTTTCCACCAAATGATAATTCCTTTTCTATATGTGTGTATTGAGTCTTGTACCTGCTCAAAGGGTCAAGGCCTTCCACATGAGCCTCTGCTTAGCTCATGTGGAAACACCTTTGGCTTACCAGGGTTAGAAACAGCTTCTCTAAGCAGGGTTAGAGCCCTCTGGAGCTGCGACATGCTGTATCTACCTCCTAAGTCACTGAGGTTTATGACAGAAGAATGGTCTTCTGAGTCAGGCTGAAAGTCCACTTGTCCCAGTACAAATGGTGGCAGTATTCAGCAAGGGGTACTTAACTGAAAAAATAAAAGTACCAGTGAAAAACTTGAGTTTCATATATCATCCAGCTTGTAGGAATAAGTAGTGTCAGACACCTGAGCTGGAAAGTACACACATCTAGTAGTTATTAGTGTATATATTGCTCCCAGGTCACAAACTGCATGGAGGTGCAGACAAGTGAAGGAAGTAGAATGTGGCGTATAAATAGAAAATATGAATATTGCATGCTCCACTACGAATAGATAGCTGAGATTTATCTGCTGTGTTGGAACAAACATATTTGCCCAATTATCAATGCATTTATCCAGTCCCAAAGAATTAACAAAGTTCAAGGATGCGCAACGGGTTCATTCCCAAACATATTCTCTCTAACAGGGAAGACACTAAAGAGCAACACAGGTGTCAGATCTGCAGGTGCTGTGAATCATGACCCTCTTGCTTCAGGGCAAGCCAAAGCCCTGCCTGGACCTCTGTATTGCCTAGGATGGGGGTGGTTATTTGCCTGTAAATTCTGTCTTGGGAAGCAGCTTCATCTGGATCCTCAGGAATGCTCCTTGTTAGGCAGCTCTGCTTGTTAAGAAAACAGCAGGAAATTACAGCATCTTCTACAAGGAAGAGCAAGAGGTGGGCTTTTTCTGCTTTGCTGCAAGAAGGTTAAGGCAACAGCAGCCATTCAGTTAGGACAGCATTGGTGTAGTTGTCATCCATTTGTATAAATGAGTCTGTGTCCCTGGATGCTCTCAGATGGGTTTGCCAGTATGAGGTATGGATGTCAGTGTTCAGGAATTACAAAGTCAAATTATTCCAGGCTGTAAACTCTCCTGCTAATTCTGTTCCTTCCAGCATTTCAGTCACAATAAAAAAAAAATTGCATCTGATACCTATAATGGTGTGGTTTATTGCTTTGGGGCATAGCTGGCAAGGGAGAGGTGATTTCTAGTCTCAAGCAATGCTCACAGATAGGGGTATTCTCAGGAGAGATGTTTGCCTGCAACTTCTGAGAACAGAGGGTGGCACCCACAACCTCTGGATTACAGTCCTATACAGAGCTTTAAAAGTGGCCTTTTCAAATGGTAATGGAGAGAGCCTGCCTTTTTATTCTGCCGTCTATCTCAGCATAGGTAATGTTACTTTTCTCCTAGTTAAAGACAAACAGAAAATGTTTTCAGCTTTGTTGGGCATTCATAAACAAAACATGTGGTTTCTCAGTTATGGAGGAAATTTTATGATAACTTTTAACTTCTCCAGGCTAACTCATGTGGACGGCTAATCTGCATTACAAAGCTCTTCATGGGTAATAAGCCAAATTCCACTCTCTTATATGGGTGAGGTGTCACAGATCTCTGCAAACTTGAAATTACAGCAGTTCAAAACTAGAGATGACCCATCCTTATACCTACTTAGAATCACATTAGCACCTCATGACTCATTTGGGACCAATGCTTCTGTCTGCAATAAACACTGAGTGAGAAAAGGTCCCTGCCCTTAGGGATTTACAACCAGACATATAGAGAGCACAGAATTGCCAACAAAGGATTAGAAGTAAGGTAACTGAGGGCATGTGACACTAAGTGGTCTCTATTGAACTAAGCTATACTTCAGCCAAGCCTATGTTTTTTAAGATTATATCACTTCATATCCTATACTGTATTTTGCAACATTTATCTGTGTGGGCCGGTTACCCGAAAGCCCTTTCAACAGCTCAGGCAATGCAAATTGAAAATTATGCTTACGCTTCTTTCCAGACATTTTTGTGTCCTTAAATCACAGTCGTGGGTGCAATGCCAGGGCAGGGAGATGCATCATCAGCCCCTCTCAGAGCCTGGCCAGCTCAGGGCACACACCACACTGAAGATGTGGCAGTGCAGGCTTCCCAGTGGGGCCAGTGTCTGCCTTACACTTCCAGGGCACTGGGCAGGCTACGCTTGATTGAACTTAGCACATATTTACAGCCACCTCAGCTGAAAACACTGCTGGTGTAGGCATTTTCTCTGTTTCAGAAGCTTTTGCATC
>NW_009924163.1:201534-212735 GCF_000696875.1 Nestor notabilis | reverse complement strand
CGCCCTTAGTGATTTGGCAAGATGATTTCTCTGAAGGCATGGGGCATAAAGCATCTCCAGGCTGACCCATCAGCATTATGAGCTGAACACTTGCTCTACCACCCCAAAGAAATCCCTAGGAAATAAGGGCTCCGTGAAAGCCTAATCAGGGCTGAGGTCAGGTCACTTTATTCTACCAGGTGTTTAAATTTCCCTGTGAGTCAGGAGTCTGTTGCTTGAGCATAGGCACATAGTGCTTGGTAGTCTCTCCACCTAGTTTGCTGATGGCCATCTGAGGTGTACTGGCGCATTCAAACCATCCCCACCAGGATGTTAGATGTGAGCTAGAGAAGTCCTGCACTCCCTGGAGCAGCAGAAAGATACCCTGGGGCACCGGAAACGGTACCAGACACCCATGCATGGGCAGAGTGTTCCTTTCTCACCATTTCCAACTTTAAAAGCCTGGCAAGTATCTTACTGGGCAAAGACCTGGACTCCACACAGCAGCATACGTGTTCCTTGAGAACATGGTCGTATTTCCTGCCCTTTTCTTCATGGCAACTCAGAGAAAACAGTCTTAAAAGGAATCCTTTAAAATTATTGTCTAGGTGTTTGACACATGCAACAACCAAATAGAAAGTTATGTGCAACATGCAGCCAGATGCTCCATATGTGCATCACAGTGAGAAAATGAAGCCCATCTTCACCTTTGCGCAATGTGACATAAAGAAGAACCACTGCTGTCAGGCTGCCCTGTCCACACCAGCAAATTCTGCCCTGTACATGCAACAAAAGCCATCCTCTCTTTAGTCAGGGATGTTGTAACACTGTTTTGCCATTTTTTGCTTCAGCTCAATTTTCTTGTGTGTCTCATGTGTCCTGAGCCAGGATGGAGACATTGTAGTCATCAGGGGTGTTCTGGACTCTGTTACAAAGAAATGATGAATTTATGCTTTTATTTAGTCTCAATCTGTGGAAAGTAAAAACAATGATGATGTGTCAAGCAGCAATCTTGGCACAAGTTGCCAGAAGGACAGGATCTGGGAAGGTTTGGGTAACATCCTGTTGGATTTGTTAAATCTACAAACCATATCACAGTTGGTAGTGTGAAATTTTACTGGATTTTTTAGAGAAGTAAACTGTTACCTTGTGCGATGTGCGAACCTTTCGCAATGGGGTGTAGAAGAAGGTTGCTGAGGAAGAATTCTTCTTCAATGCTTAACAAGAAATTAGTGGGGTTTAAATCATACTCATTCAATAAAATTTGACATATATAACTGAAGTTCCTCAGTGTCGCAGACAAAGTACTTTGTTCTCTTAGGTATACACTCTGCACAGGGCATTAACTCTACTGAGCATCTGTGATTATTTAACGGCAATAAAGTGTAATGTAATTGTTTATAAACAGCATATTAAATATTTGCTGGGTTTAATAGTGACAAGGCCATTGACATGAACATAAAGGTAAACATTAAAAAAAAAAAATCACTGTTTTATTCTCTCTGCTCTTGCAGCCCAACCTTTGAGGACTCCATAGTCCTGACGTTTCAAGTTGCTTGATTAGCAGCTAAGGGAACTGGGGTTGTTTAACCTGGGAAAAAAGAGACTTAAGGGAGAACTTACTGCTCTAAAACTATCTGAAAGGAGGTTGTAGTGAGGTGGCAGTTGGTCTCTTTTCCCAGATAACAAACGACAGGACAAGAGGAAACATCCTCAAGTTGTGCCAGAGGAGGTTTAGGCTGGATATTAGGGTAAATGTCTTCATCTAAAGGATTGTCAGGCATTGGAACAGGCTGCCCAGGGAAGTGGTGGAGTCACTGTCTCTGGACGTGTTTAACAGATATATAGATATGGTGCTTAGGGACATGGTTTAGTGGTGGACTTGGCGATGCTAGGTTAATGGTTGGACTCAATGATCTTAAAAGTCTTTTCCAACCTAAATGATTCTATGATTCTGTGATTCTGAGATGCTCTTAAACACCCATTGGTAAGCATGTCCTTACAGCTCATGTCAGACAGATTATCCACTTTTTGATCATGACATATTGTAAGAGCATGACATGAAGCAAATGAGATCCAGTTAATAGGTTGTAGAAGTGTCCTGCAGTGCCTGCAGGCCACTGTCACCTACTTTCCAACCACACGGGAGCCCCTGCACCACACTGGGGATTCAGTTCAGGGCCGCTCTGGTACAGGAGAGAAGCTGGTGAAGGGACTGGGTACTTGAGTTGGGCTGGAGAAGCCTTAGTTGGGCTGTTAGGAAAGGAGGGAAGACTGTGTGCTCCCCATGGAAAGCAGCCAGGTTAACTTTTTTGGGGAAAAAACAAAGGCATTGCCTGTATTTCTTACATGCACTGAGGCTGGCTAAAGCCAGACCTGGAAACATCATCTTTAGGATAGATCGTGCTTGTTTACAGAGTGTTTGGTATAAGTGGTGTTTGTTTAAATTGTTTTCACCACAGAAACCAAACATCACTACTGGTTTTACACAGACAAAATAAGGGGCACAGAAGTGAACAGCTATTTTCTTTTTACGACCTTGGCAATACAAATGTAATTGATTAAATGCCTGAACTCCAAACTGACAGACACTTGGCAGCATGCTCCCTCCTGAGGATGCTGGATTCACCCCAACTTTTAAGAAGCAAGTAACACTGTCTTGAATTCAAAGAGTGCTGGAGAGGACCTTGGGCTTTGCCAACAGTGGGTCGGCCTCCTGCCTTTCCTCCCTCCTTGTCCTACATTCACACATGCAAACAAAGGGTATTCACAGCATCACTCAAGCACAGATGCACGTTAGCTCAGGTCCTTGCTCGCTGTCATGTCTGAAGTCCCCATTCATTCACTTTGTTCTGTTCTGGAAAAATAATTGATTTAGTCTTTGTGGAGGCAACATTTCCCTTCTCACTTTCCAAGGGTTTGCTGTCCGTATGTTTGTTGTTTTCCTCAGTGGTCTGGGTGACCCTATAGCCTGACCTAACTGTAACCCTTGTTTCCTGTTTCAGATAAAATACTGTTAAATGGTTAACAAAGGAAAAACCCCACAACCTCCTCACCCCACCCCCCAAAGAAAAAAAAACAAAACCCAAAAACAAACAAAAAAAACACCCCAACCCAACTGGCTGATATTTTCATTTGAGTAAAGGTAGTAAACAGTCAGCTTGTGTTGTAACTCTGAGACTTTCACTCTGTGACATCAGATCTCTGCTACTTTTAAAGATAACTGTTAGATCACACGTTATATACTAATCTCTTTTTTTAGGAAAAAACCTACAACTAGGTCATGTTTCTGAGCCATCTGGGCCAACTATTTTAAGGGCTTAGGACTAAACATCTCCTGTGCTGCAGCAAGCACTGTGTCTGGACGAGGCAGGGATGGTCATGTTCAGGGCACAGCCATTGGGTGCTGCAGGACGGCACACTGCCATGGGATGGTGCAGGTGGAACCACTGCCTACCCTGAGGCAGCCCCAGCAATTCTGCAGATGGAGGTGAGGGCAAGCCCAACACCCCGGGGATGGCAGCAGGGCCTAGGACTCAGCTCTCTGCAGCACACACAGCAGTGAGAACACTGGGGTCCAGCATAGGCATGAGGGCTTCCCCTGAGTGAGGGCTGGGCTGATCTCCATGTGAGGCTGCAGGAAGCCAGCCTTGGCTAGTCCTTTGTATTTCATTAATGTAGCCATAGCTTACAACATGGTCCATTACAGAATTTGCCTGATGTTTCCTGGTTTAAGATCTTATTTTCCACTCCTTATCTCGTTATCAGCTACAGGTTCCCTCTAAATGTTTACATACATATGCATATGTATACGTATATTTATATATGTATGTATAAATATATACACACACATTCAAGCCTTTCCAAGGAGGAAGCCAGGAAAAGCTTTCCTCCATAATAGAATTTTTTTAAAGGTGTTGTTTTCCTTGAAAAGCTCCAATTATTTTAAAAGACAGCTACACCAACACGACTCTGAGAAAAACATGGTGAGAGTGACCACAGTATTTGGACTTAAAGCCAAGCTTTCCCCGGGGGGAAGCATGAAAAACCCAAACTTCCATGTTGGCTAATTAGGCAGACAAACCTCAGGCATGAAAGCTGGAGGTAGAGTCCATTGCCAGCATTTTGGTATGGGAGCCCATGTTTAGTATAATTGCTGTTAATATGAAGTTTCCTCCTCTTCTTCCTTGCTTTTGGGTGCTGGTGGGCATGAATGTCAGAGCTGACCTGGGTGCTGGGGGTTGTTGCTATTCTTTATGCTTGATCAAAACCTGAACCTGTGTGGGCTGTGTTTCCTGAGATGGGAGCCAGGTGAGATGCTTCTGTTGGCTGCTGTTCTCATGTGAAGATACTCCCACCCAGATGTAAAATGCTGACTTGGAAGATCTCTGATTATTTTGAGCTGGTAATCACACTTTCCTGTGCTTGGGAGTTTTAATTCAAGTTATTGGAGTACAATGTTTGGAGATTCAATTTTATTTTGAAACTATGTTCTTGTTTACTTTCTTAAAGGTGTAATTTTTATTACAAGTTGTTAAGAAGTTGATGAATAGGTGCTTTACATTAAAATTTATACTTCTTTTGGTCAAATGGAAGCAATAATATTGCCTGAAATCTAAATAATTAGAGTCTTATATTTTAATGTTAGGGAAGAGTTAATGATATACTTCCTTATCACTGGATAATTTATTCTTTTATTTGCTTGTGGTTTGTGGCATGTTCTGTTTGGACAGAAATTGGGATCCAAATAAACTGCATGTGACACCTTTTTATATGTTAGTTATTATCAGCTAAATGTGCAGGACACAAATTGGGAACTTAAATGTTTTGTATTTTACTCTGTTTAAGAAAGTATTTGGTATCAGCAGTCACGTATATGTTTTTAGGTCTAGAGGTCTCACCACATCATGCAGTTTTTCTGTGTTTTATGTAGCTTGGAAGAGGAAAACTGCTTCTTCAGCTTGCTGTTTCTTTCTGACTTAGCAGAGCAGGGTGAAGCACTGACAGTGGCTCATAGCAAAACTCTCTTCTCTCAGAAGCTTCAGCAGGTTTTGCCTCTAAGTTCTCCATTGATGGTTTCTCTTTCCTTGACACTCCCAGGGCAAATAAATGTTGCTTCCTATTTTTAACTAGTTGCTGAATTTTATCATCTAACTCACTGTGTTCAGAGAATGAATGTACAGCTGAACATACGTCGTTTCATAAAATGTGTTCAATTGCGTTTTTAATCAATTTCATATTTATTTATTTCTTGATGTTCCATCAAGATATATAACTCTGGATTGACAGTGGCTACTTGACCTCTCATGAATTAGTTTGGCAATTTTAAAGAGAAAGTACCGTAATACTTATTCTACATTCACTGTCAAACATCAGGGAGAAGCTTGTCACTCTGCAGGGATGCTGCAGCCTGGGCTGCATGGCTGGCAGCAAAGAGGGTCCTTCTCCTGCACCAAAAGCCAGCAGTAGGACCTGACAGGCTGGCATGGGAGCAGAGATATCTCATCACATCCGGTGGCCTCTGTGATAAATGAGGGCAAAGGAGGCAATTGTGCTAGATGATGTACTGCAACAAATCCTACATCAATATCCGTAGTCATTTTTACAGCATTTCTAATTGTTATTGGCTCCTATATAAACCAGCTTCAGCTGGAAAATAAGGTTAATAAATCTTTGGGGAGGTTTTCTTAAGAGGTCATGCTGCCATTTATTATACATTCACACATACAATTACAAGTCAGCTTTGTGCCAGACACAGCTATGGGAGAGGGGATGATTTAAGCTTATTAACAGAGAAGAATTCATAACTTTTTATTTGTAAATAAAATAAATAACCAGTCCAAATTCATATGTAAGAAGAGGTAGATGAGATTGTTTCTATTTTATTTTTAATTAAAACCTTTTCTGAAAAACAAATATTTCCACAAGCCTGTCATTACTGAAAAAAAAAAAAAGAGAAAAAAATATTATTAATTTAACGGAAAGCTGTCATTCTAGACCTGAACTTTTGACCAAAACCTGGGGCCAAAACAGAGCAGTATGCATAAATTTCTGATAAAAGCACCTCAAGTGGTACAGTCATGCTCTCAGCAGAGGAGTGGGACAGAAACCTTCTGTATTTTCACACTGACATCTGAATTCCATTTCACCTGTTGTCCTACTTCCAAAGCTGATAAAAATCTTAACGGGCTAATTCAAGAACAAATATCTCTGCATCAGATTAAAAGTATCTATCTGGTGGTAAGAGAGGGTCGGGGTGTCAAAAAGGTATTACTTTACCTGTATGATTGTCTCAGGTCCAACAAGAACTTGCCTGTCTTTCAGGGAGGAAAATCTAACAGAAAACATCACGATCAAGTGTATGTCAGACAATTTTCTTTCTGGAGCGCTGCTCCAGTCAACTGAGAGTTCAATAGTTTCCAAGCGTGTGTGAAGAAGCCATAGCATGATGGATAGGAGAGAGGAGAACTGGAGGCAAGATGGCAACAGCTAAATGTGTGGTTTGAGCTAGTTCAGTATTAATTTAGGAGATTGTGGTCATTTCAGACAGACAGAAAGAGAGAGAAAAGGGTGGGGAGTGCTGCACAAGTGATTCTTCTAAAAGCTAATTTCTATATTAGTTAGCACTGAGAATGGACTTGATTCACCTGCGCCTTTCACATTTTGTATGGAAAAGTATACTTTCTATCTTGAAACAGTGCTGATTTCCAGAAGCAAGTCACAAATGTCAGTGGCAAAAGTACCTTCAATTTCCAAAGAAATATATCTGAATCGATTACTTCATCTGCTTCTCTCAATCTATGTATGGCCAGGTACAAAAGTCAAGAGAGTCACAATCAAATCTAAAAGACACTGCAGCTTTCCCTGAAGTGTTCCATCAGGGTGAATCTGCAGCAGAGTTGTGCACATCTTATCTTCCACGGGACACAGTCTGAGAATAGTAAGTCAATTCTTCTCAGAAAGAGAGCAAGTTATAGAGAAACAAAAGAAAAACTATAGAATTTTCAGCCATCACTGTAAAAGCTTCTAAGGCTGAAACACAGAAAGACCCATCATGCTATCAAACAAATATGCTTTTTGATTCGGTTTTGTCTGTAAACTAGATGAGCATACAGCTATGCTGCTCTAATTATTCGAGAATGTGGCCTTTTGAAGAGCTGTATTTGCTTTTAAAGGAGAAACTTTTAAAAGGCATCCTGTAAAGCGGCCTGTATGGTAAGTGTACTCTGACATTCACATGAATTGTGTTGTTTAAAGTAAGTACCCAAAAAAAAACATGGCCAATAGCCATCATGTTCTAATAGCAATAGTTCGTGGAATGAGCATTACACAGAGCAGAAATCCTTATAACAGCTTCAGAGGTGCTTTTCCCCACATGCACACACGCTATAGTGCTGCTGAACAAATAGATAACTATAACCCGTTGGACCTGCAAATCAATTTCTGTATTGTTAGAAACAAGTGAAAACGAGTTTTTTGCACTATTGACCCCAGACAGGCTGGGCATTGGCAAAGGCATGTCAGCCTGCTGCTTCCTTTATAGCTAAACACTGATAACCCCTTTAAATTATCTCTGACTGAAACCTGGAGATTGTGGTAAGAAGGGAATAAGAAACACGAGGGTTTCCCGTGCTCCCCTGACACACTACTTGTGATGAAAGCAAGGGCAGCCAAGTTCACAGAGAAGCCCGGAACAGCCACCAGTGCTGAGCGCTGACAAACAGGCTCCAGCAAGTTTTGCTGGGGCAGCTGAAGGGGTTATTGCCCAAAGGTGTCCATCCTGGCCCCCACAAAGATTCCCACCTTTGCCTTTGGGTAGTTACAGCAGAGCGGGTGGTGTGAGCTGGTGAGTCAGCCCCTCTTCACTGCAAGGGAAATGCAAGAAGTCTAGGGGTGTTCCAACTAGCGAAGACTGGAAGGGAGGGATTACTGCCATCTAGAATGAAAACGGCTGCTGCAGTTGAATAAAACTTTTCTCTTCAGTCTTGGCTAGAAGAAATTGGGGGGGGGGGGGGGGGAATAGTTGCAGAACAGGAAGATCAGGTGCAGCGTAGGCAGGCTTTCCAAAACACTAAGGGCAATGCACCACTAAGAGCTTTATGGGTTATATCTCCAGTAAGTACATTTTTTGAATGCAATAGCCAATGTGCACCATGCGTATGCTGCTGTGGAAAGTCTGTGCAGCAGTAGGTGTTCAGGTCTTTTTACTATCCTTCACTTCACCACTGAAAACTAACTCTCTATAAAGCTTTGAGGTAAAGCGGCAATCCAGCACATAATACTGAGTATATCACTTCCAGAGGCAGATGAGTCACTAATGGCCAAATGAGAAAACTAGCAGACAACCAGACTGCAGCATCACATCCATAAGTTAAATAACACTTTTCTTCATATCTACACTGTGCTTTATTCTCCCTCATCTTTATCTATCACTTCAGAATTGGTTTTCTCTTCACTGAGAACTTAGCATGAGAAATCCCAAGTGGCTAAAATTAGGTATTATCTCAACTAGTCTTCATGAGTCTAAAACCACCACAAAACTACTTTGACTGTGTAGGCAGGAAGAAGCTTGTACAAAAGGCTAATGTAGACCACGTCAAAGAGGGAAAAAATATTTAAAAATGTAAAAAAAAAAACCCAACAAAACAAAACCCAAGCTGCAGCATGCTGTTAATTGGCGCCATTGAAATGCCAATGTACATGTTGTCCTTGCGGTGGAGGGCAGGCAATTGGTACAGTATGTTAAAAGACGTCTGTGTCTTTCTTTGTAAATAAATTGTTTAGAGTTCTCAGGTTTCTAGCTAAATGGTTGTGAAGTTTATCAGGGCTTGCAGATAGTGTTGGTTCAAAATAGGAACTTGCAATTATCACTCAATTACAGTCCTTTGAAATCAGACAAGGAGGCACCATTGGCACAGTCCCAGGAAAACATTCAGTACAGAGATACTAATCAAGATGCTGCTCCTAACAGCTAACAAGAAATTCATTTTAATACGTTGTACACTGAGCAGTTTGATGTTGTCAGATCAATTTGCCCCTTTGATTTTGCAGAGTCCCTGTGAATCAAATGTAAGCTAAGGCTCTGATTCATTCCACCTATTCCATTATTTACTAGCATGTCAGAAGATTTTGCAACTTATCTTTTGTGAGATACTTAATGCATGTTCTCCAGACAAGGGAGGGAAGGCATCAAGCAAGCTGCTGAACTCAGCCCACCTGTCATCCATGTCAGGTCCACAGAGCTTTCTTTCAAACATTTTCCCAGCCTGGAAGATCGTGGTTGTGGGTACGGCGTGGCTGGACTTTAGCATGGAAAATGCTCTCTGTTTTCTAAACAACAGGGACCTCTCCCACCAGCACTGCTGATGATTTACACCACCCTGATGTAAATCTGGGGGTGCTTTACATCAGGGGTCTAAGGGAATGTGTAGCCATGAAAGTGAAATGGAAGAAATGAGATGACTCACGAGATGAGATGAAACCATAGCTGTACAAGTCAGACAAACTCTTACCTGTTTAGGACGTCCAGAGGGGGCTCACCTCAGACCAGGAGAGTGCTTCAACACATGCATAAATTTAAGCAAATTTAAATATAAAGTGTGATGATACTGACTATTGCATTAGCTTGAAGCTGTAAAGATGAGGCAAACGGATAGGTGCAACATTGCTCCCCTGTAATATTTCATAGAAGTAAGATGTAATAGACTTGCCCCTGATTTCATCATAATCTTGAAAATGCAGAGAAGGATATCTTCCATGTGAAGATCAGATTAGTGGAAACTATGAAGCATTAGTGGAAAACTTTTCTACAGAATCTGAATTTGCTCATCTAGAAACACCACATATCATTTCTTGGAAGGACCCAAGACAGTCACAGAAACATCACACTTCAGTACTCTATACAATACCTAAATTGAAATACACAATCAAAGAGATGCTCAGGCATGGCTAGTTTGTTCCTTTGTATTTTGCCAGGCTTTAGAGATTTGGAGTGCTGAAAAGCAAAACCGCAATACAATTGCAAGATAACAAAACTGGAGCAAGAAAATATGTTATAGCCTTATTACTCAAAATGTAAAACACTGGTTTTAAAAAGTGCTTCCTAGATTCTTATCTGAGTCTAAATTTCTTGTTTTGTATAAAAATAGAGATTACAGCCACACCAAGGGAGAAATCCATTCAAAATAAGCCATGCTTACCAAACTTTCCTACAATAAGCACTGTTATCACACTTTTGGTGAGCTCCAGCAGTAACACTCTCAGCTTGCTCCTAATGTTCTCCCATACAGCTCTGTGAAGCCTGTGGTCCACTGAATTTGGACACATTTGTGCATGGCAGCTGTTGGAAATCAAGTTGCTGGACACAGGACAAGTAACTGGATGAATCTTTAAATGCTGTCATAAGATACAAGGATCAGGGCTTTTTCTTGATATTACAGGGGGTGAGTTGGGTACTTAGGAAAAAAAGTCTTTCTTGATTCTCCAAAAGCCTTTCACCATCTAGCACACCATTCTGCCTCGTCCTAGCCCTTGACTACAAATGTAGATGACCCCATGGCATTGCTGAGGTGTCTTACTCTCAGCTGCAACGAGCATGCAACACTGAGGGGAATGATTTTGCTGTTTTTTGAATTTGTAACAACAGGAGCAAAGCCTTGGCAGAAAACAAGGGAGTTTCCTCCCTCTTGCTGTCTCACAGAAGTCAGTTCCTCATGCCACCGTTTCCTGAGAACCACACATTAATGTCTGAGGCTATTTGCAGTTACTTCTGCTCAAAGGCACAGATGTATGTAATGCAAGATAAACAAATGGCATAAAACAAATACCAAGCTGTCTGCTCATGATTTCTTTCCCAACAGGAAGAAATCATCATCACTCTGCAGCTATCGTCTCGCTGTGTGACCCTTCAGCAATGACAGAGGAAAAATGTGGTTTGCTTATGTTATTGTCTGTATCTGTGTTTCAGTACGCCTGCCACTGGCTCCTCAACTTGGCCCAACTCTGGAGAAGAACTGAGAAAAAAATATATTTAGTACAGTCTGAGTTTCTCAGTTTTCATCTCCTGGCTTGGATTTCTGGTCAGTTTTATAAAACTGAGGTGGGGAAGAAAGTATATTTTCCAGTAGACTAATTTCTCCTTTGCCAGCTGCACTGGCTTCCTTCACTGGCTTCTGTCTCTCCTTTCTTGTAAGTGAAAAAAAACCCTAACCAAACCTCCCCTG
>NW_009924163.1:191842-201508 GCF_000696875.1 Nestor notabilis | reverse complement strand
CAGGTTTCTCTGCAGGCCAATTGCTCATATGCATTCCCAGTCTCCCTTATTAAGAGCTGGAAGAGAAAGAATGGAAGGGGCTGTGCACAAAGAATGGGATGAGGAAAACAGGTGAATACAGGAGAGGAATGGCTGGGCTCATGAGCAGACCTGGACTCTGCAGAGAGGACCAGAAGAGTCAGGGTAAACTGTGTTCTGTTTTTTCTCTCTGGAAGCTGAGAAAAGTGGTGTGATAGGATCTAAGTCAGACAGATGGCTGGCTAAGTCAGATGAATGGCTGGCTCTGGGATGGCTATCTTCTTATATAGAGCTCCTCAAAGAAGGATGAAACTACAAAACTAAAAAGGGAGGCTATAAGTAAGGATACATATATTTGTACATAGAGAAAACAAAGAGACCAAGCAGGAAATTGAAAGCATTTATACCCATATTTCTACCTTCCCGCTCTGTTTTCACTGACGAGTTTCTGGTTTGAGAGTCTTGCCATCAATGTGTTGACTTTTTGAATTGCAGCAATGATTGCGCAGCCATTTCCGGTCCCTAGGAAATCTTTTGGTTCTTTTTGAGGTCTCACTAGGTGGTTGTTACTTGCAAACAAGGAATCTCAGCAGCCAGTCAGTCTCTTTTACTCAGAGCAACTGGCTCACAGCACTTTACAGTAACTATTTCTCTTACCTGCCACCCCTGTCTTAAGGAGCCCTATCTCCATCTCTTTCCATCTGACCTGAGGAAAAGACAAGACAATAGGAAAGAAAAAGATAAGAAAAACACCACCACAGAAGAAAAAATAGATACTTGAATCAAGCTTGAGCTGCACATAAGGTTGCAGGACAAGTGGGGAAATCAGACTTGGCGTGACCTCATGATTTGATTTATCACTCTACGGTCAGTACAGTGTTAACCTTTGTTCTCTGTGCATCTCCTCTCATTATCAATCAAACCTCTAGAAAGATGCTTTAGCTTGACTGATGACATTTAGGTAAGAGGAAGAATGAAAACAAAAGAGGAAAGCAGTGTCAGAAGATGGTATTTTGCATTACCTCTCTTTCTAGAGCCCTAACAGCACTCCTTTGCATTAAACATACTTCAGAAAAATTGTTTGTCACTTTTTTAGCAAACAACTTAACTGCATTGAACTTATTTTAGAAGTCAGCTCCCCTCCTGGAAAACATCTGTGTTTATCAGGAAACTACCTTCCAAAAAGTGTAAGTCAAAATCTTACTCTGTTTGCTGGAAGCGAAGAAGACTTATGTGAGAAATTTCCACAGGAAAACAAAGCAAAAAAAATCTTGTCTTCAGATGGACACGAATTTATAGTCAGATGAATCATAAATGTCACGCTCTGAAGGAACTCTGCCCAGAGTTCCTTTTCCTGCTCATGTCGTGCTTCTGACTTTGTGGTTCAGTGCTTGCATATGTCCCTGACTGACATCCCCCTAGAAAGTTCAGTGAAATTTCAGATAAATTTTCCCCCACCCTGTACATGTCATTTGTGTTTTATTACACTTCCAGCTGGGTTTTCCATCTTTCACGTAGTAAAACGCGTTGCCCCAGTTATTGTTCTAAATGGGCTAAAATATTAGTGTGTATGCATACACACATACATGTGTGCAGGTATACGTGCATGTATACACATATATATACACCGAGAGATGTGTGTATAGATATGTCTATACATGTGTCTATGTGTGTAGATAAGTATATATAGTGTGTGTGTATATATATATATAATGGACCATTTTTATGGGCCAACAGGTTATCTTACAGGGTCTTTTCCTGGTAGTGATCAGCAGAATGCACAAACATTTTGTGCGTTAGATGGAATATTCTGAGTGGAAGTCACAGTGTGTTTTGTGTCCTGTCAATTTAGTTTCGCTGGGGCAGCAAGCTCAGCGCTAATTTCCCCAAGAAGAGTGGAATCACCCCCGGTGAAGGCCCCCCAGGTCCAGAGGCTGGTGCTTTTGAGGCACGTACTGAGACAGGGACACTCCATCATGCCCGCCACGTCAGTTCGGGTTGAGTGCCCGCTGTCAAGGCTATCCCCCTGTGAGGTACAGCGAGCTGTGCTCAGGGCCTCAGCTCTGTCATCCTGTCTCACATTTGGGCTCATTTATTAAGAGAACCGGCAGGAACCAGCCATGGGGAAAGGGGGATCTCGCAGTGACAAACCCAAGGCGTAACAAGGCTCTCCACGGCCAGGCTTTGACAGGGCTGCCCTCCCTGGTGTGTGCTGAAAGCAAGCGCTCCATCTAGCCCCAAGACCAGGCACCTCCTCGCTGAGGGTCACTCTTTGGGTGTTCTGTTTTGCCCTAGTTGGGGTTTTCCAGCTTTTGAGGTGGTATTAGTTTAAGGCTAGGCATGGGTTTGGGTTATTTAGGTTAAATGAGTCTCCAGTGGTCAAGTACTCACAGCAAAGGCCAGACCACAAAAATCAGCATGATAGTTATTTACCATAACCATATACAAAACCACAAGCAGCAAAGGTTCCCTCAAATACATCAGAGACACTGCACATCTCTTTATTAAAGCCTGCCTATTTGTTACACTCCAGTTTGCCTTTAAATCGCAAATAAAACTGGAGAAGTCTGTCAGAAACAAACCAAAGAACAAAGATAATAACAAAGAAAGCAAAACAAGGTTATGAAAATCCTTCACTCTCCCTCAAATCTTTCTTTTTGCTTTAACTTTGAATTGATTTTACTCCATTCCAGCACTGGAAATCAGTGATAGGCAGCTATAAAATAATTTTATTCACTCATAAATAAAATATCTTCACTGTTTGAGAGTTATCCACTACCTTTGACAGTAATGAACATGCCACACGTTTTCGTAACCCATTATAATCAATCCAAAGTCCTTCAGCCAGAGGAAGCAGATACCTGGTGAGAAATCGACTCTCTCTGGCTCTGTCAGTGATGCTGCTCTGCTGCTTCTTTGTATAATTCCTATTTCTATTCAGACAACCAGTCTAATCGGACACACTGTTTTAACGTGCTACTTCTTTTTAAAGGGTTTTATTTTTTTCAGTCTTATGAATCATTTTCATTTTTTCAATCAAGAAATTAAGTCTGGTTCCTAATCTTTAGGTTTTGTAAACAAACCAACACAAACACTGAGGTGTCCTTCGATTTTCGTTTCCCTTTTGTTTCCAGCCCTTCTCAACCACAGTATTTTCCCTTGACATCCCCCAGTCCTTCTCCCAGGCCTCTGGCTGAAAATATGTTGTGTTTCCGATAATATTTCCTCAGAACCCAGGGAGTCATCCCTCCAGTGAGCTCTGTCCAGCTACTGATTCCACAGACAGCAGCAGGAGGGTTTTCCCACTCAAAAAGAAAAGGAGATTGAAGCGGTTTGGCATTTCCAAGTAATGGGAAACTCAGAAATAAACGATTCTTCTAAATATGTCTGGTTTGGCAAAAGGAGCAGAGACCTTTAAAGTTGCCAGGAGGTGGGAAGCTCTCGGGCACTTAGGAAGAGGTAGAGCAAGGGATGTCCATCTCTTTGTCCATCCTTTCCAGGGCTCCCTTCCCCATCTAAGCTATTTTTTTTTCTTCACTCAGACATAGATAAAGTGATCTGACCTTCTGTGCAATTATACTGAAGAGGGATTAATGGGTTTATTTACTGCTCTTTCTCAGAAAGTTTTGTCATTATTGATTAATCCATCAATAAGTGGATTTGTAAAAGCACAAATGTGAGTTAGGTGCTCAGTCACCATCTGTACCATCTGTACCTTCAAAAAGTTCTCTTTGTGGGCCATGTGGGACGTGCATGTCTTCATCCTTCAATATTACATTTAGGCCTGATGGCATTTTCAGAAAAAAATGCATTCTCACGTGCTCTGAATTTCTTTGCAAGTTGGGGTCAAACTCTGCAAATCATGTCCAAAATGAAAATGAAAGAAAAAATGTTGCAAATGGAAACTTTGGTATTTTGGAGACTTCAAAGACAACATTCACAAGCATCTCTTAGGCATCAGTCACTTCTTCATGGATACATGGTGAAAGTAACCAATTTCATATCCTACTATGAATCAGGAGAAGGGCTCTCAGCTCTGGTTGATTTCACCTCACTTCAGTGTCATAACAAAAAACCTTTCCTGTTTAAGGAAGGCACTGAATTTTAGAGCTTACATCAACATTTGGGCCGAAACTATAATTTTCTTGTTTTTCTTTAACTCAGGAACCGAATAAAAAACCCAAACCGACTCTTTATGTAGTCTTAATTCTGGAAATTTCCTACTACCTGTATGAAATTAGTAGAAGTTTCTTTTAAGTAGTGCAAAAGTACAAAAAGAAATGATTGGCTAGTGGTAAGACATATCCAGGGAAAGTGCTGAGTCCTCAACTGAACAATAGGGAAGTATCAGTCAGGATCTCTGAGGCTCCAGGCAGGTTAAAAGACTCATTTTTCTAGATGTAAAGACAACAAGCAGACGCAAGTGCCAAAACCTCCAAACTCTGAAGGTCAAGGGAAAGAAAAAAGAGGCAGCTGCTTCTCGGGAGACCAAGCAACAAGAAAGGCATTAGGAGGGCAACTCACATCTCCCAGCCCAGATGTGGTGATATGTCTGGTTTCTGAATTTGTAAGGAACATACAAAATTTAGGTAAAATCAGAGATGAGTGAACTTCTGTTGTTTTAAACTGTGTCTCTTTAAATGGATGAACAACGCACTGGTTTTGGAAAGCTGTTCTGAGTCACATCAATCACCAGTCATAGCCACCTGGAAAGAAGTCTCTTTCGAGTCCTCTGCATAGTTAAACTTTGTGGTTGGAGCCATATTAATGAGTTATGGATAGGGCTGTAACCCAGAGATCTGCTCCCCTTGAGAGAGAGGAGAAACACAAAACCCTCACCAAACAGCCAGGTAAAATGGCTGGTTAGGGAGTAGATGCTAAAGGATTTTGGAGACATGATTCACAGTGTTCTTATGGTGTGGTTTGGGCTATTATAACAAACGAGCAGTTTGCTCTAAAGAGGGAGTTACATCTTGCTCTTCCTAAGCAGCTGCTGAAGGAAATGTGACCATTAGCAAGGTGGCATACCTTAATGCTATTTGATCTTCAAATTCAGTGGGATAGACCTCAAGCTAGCACTGCTTACGTAAGCTCACACTAGTATTGATTGCTTCTTAATTGCAGAGATACATGCCGGGCTGGTTCTTATTTCTTCCTGCAGACGATGTCAGATCTTTGTTTTGAATTTGCAAGATCCAGGCTTAACTGGTGTCTTCCTTATCCTCCTCTTTCCCCTGAACTAGGAATGGGAATATGTGTGGTTAGCTATAAACCCTATCTCATTCTGTATCAGGATGTAGCGTATGGACGGCAGGCTTTTCTGCATGGCAGACCTGAGGAGCTGGCTCCCCTCCTTGTGGTTCAGTAGTGGGCTGGCAAGACTTGGCCCTGCAACATGCAGAACAGCTCTTGAAAATAGATATCATCTCAAACTGGTCAGTCCCTCCAGAAGTAAGTGATTTTCACATCCTCCCCCTACCCAGCATAAACATCTCTGCTCCAGCCAGGAAGAGACAGGCAAGCGGCAGGAAGGCACCATTCACTTCAGTCAATCTGCCCCAGCTGAGAATCTGACTCTCCGGTATGCTGTTAGACTGGAGATGTGCATCAGCCCATGTTTGGAGTAGTTCAGATTTCTTCTCAAATCTAATTTTAAACCTCCTCTGCTATTATTTATTCAACAATGTGAATGAGATATAGATCGCCTTCATTGATTGCCTCCTTTTCCTTCTCTGTAATTTGCCTATTCTTCTGTGAATCTCTCACAACATGCATAGTACTGTACTGTGTCAAGGCTGGAAGAGAGAGAGAAAGAAACTATATTGAATCTGAATGTTTTTTAAAAACTTATTTTCTAAACCACTCTAATCCTAAATTTGTTCATATTAGTCATAGGCTGGAATTTATAGTTTCTTCTGCATGTAACTAGTTGCAACTGTGCTGTTGTAATCCATACCACACCTTTTTTAAGAGGAATAGAAAAATATGGCTTGAAACTGATCTTGGATGTTCCCCAGCAAATGTTGACTTTCCACTATGTGGCAAGAGCTTGCTTTCGTTTTTGTGCTGCCACCTGTATAATACTTCTCTCCTCTTTTTATTTTAGTTTTGCAGTATATCATTAAATCTGCAGCAGAACTAGTGATATGCTGCAAATACTATGTGTCCCGTAAATTCCATGCAATTAATTAGAGTAGGCAATTGTTAACAGTTTATGAGCCTAGCTTTAATAAAGTCAGGAACACAACTGACAGCTTTTCCTTGACTGAGAGGGCTCTGGTTACAGGATCTCATTCGGAAAAAGGAAAGTCAGTATTTGAAGAAAAGCTGTAGAGAGAAAGACTGAAGAGAAAAAAAAGATGAAGCACTTTCCCTGTGAGGACTGCCATCATTAGAAGAGCAGTCTCACTCTAGGGCACCCCATGGAAGTTTCCTTGTCGTCTCAAATTCATTACAGGTTGTGACTGTATCTGTCATTTCTGTTGCCATCGGTTTCCCCTTTCCCATTGTTGCCACTTGCGCACAAGCAGTAAACAGGTAAAAAACACAAGAATAGATTATGTTCTTCTGTAATACCAGAACAAAACCCAAAGACACCAGACCCCACAGAAACCACACATGCTGTGAAAATGAAAGCCCTTGAAAGACTGGGCAGATGAACGTTTTCTGTTCATGTGCTAGAGCTTCAGACCATTGGGGCCTCATTTTGCAACTTGCTGCAAGAATGACTGCAAGATGAAGGAATAAAGCAGCACATAAGCGCTCAGTGTAATTAGTTTGCATATGATACAGTAAGACGTAAAAGGTTGATCATCACTGTTAGACTGTGAGTTGAACATCTTAGAGGGAAAGTTCATCATTCTCCTCAAAAATCTGCCACCAGATCCAATAGGCAATTTCAGAGAATGAGAAGCACTCTGCAAAAGAACCCCAGATCTAGCACAAAGCTACTACTTTGACAATTTTTCAAAACAGGATGATGATGATGGTGCAGCTTGGGAAACACAGAACTGGTATGCAACTAGCCACCCTCCAATTGTGCTGCAGAAAGGTGTGTGCACCTGTCACTTACATCTCTAAAATGAAGTAACTCTGTCAATCAGAAATCCTGGGCACTGTACTTCAGCAAAGGTTGCTTGAGTTGAGCCCAGGCATCCAGCCCTCCTGGACATATTCCAGCTAGTTCTGACTGAGTAAAAAGTGGGTTAATCGACAGATTTCAGGTAGGGTATTTTGATGTAATAGACTCCATCTTGGGCTTTTTTTCTTTTGCTGAAAGTTAATTTACTTCTAGGCAGCTACCACTAGGACTAGAACAGCTTGAATTTTAGACATCAACACACTCGGAGAAAATTTCTGTCTTATGTGGAAAACTATTTATCTATCTGTGCTGGTTTGCCAAACAAACCCAGTAAGATCTGGGATTCTCACCGTGAGATTTCTCTTTACACAGATTAATCATATTCCTATCATGGGGTGTCTGTCAGACAGGAAGGATGCTGATGTAGTTTGTTATAACTCATGGCAGATGAGGCAGACACATGTTTGCAGGACAGGTTTGGGAGGAGAGATAGAGTCAGTGCCAACGTAGGTTCACACTAGCTTTTTAGAAGTCATGTTCTTCAATTTCTTGCACTTACAGCAATACTTACACGCACACTTCTGCAGAGCATGCATGTTCAGGAAAAGCATCCATTTTCAGGGGTGTGAATGCATAAAACAGAAGGTGACTCCCTTTAAGTCACAGGCTACCCTTACCTGATATTCACAGGTAAGGCACTGCAGGACTGGTAGACACTTCTGGCTCCTAAGAGAAAGGTGACTTTCAGGAAAGATGTCTCTGCTGTCAACATAGAGGAGTCTGTAATGACACAACGTGGGCTGAGAGGAGTTGGGTAGAACAGTATCTTTAACATAATAAAAAGAATGACATCACTGTTTTCCACTCTGAGTTTATAAGTAAATTCCTCTAGCATCTGGGCTTTCACAGTCCTCGTCCTTTCTGCAAAAGCCAGGAAAAGAGACAGTGTGCTTTCTGTAATGATGTGGAATAGCTGCTGAGCTTTCTCTAGTTTTCTGGAAAGGGTTGGGAAGCGCAGTAGTGAACTTTTTCCCAGAGGTAATGTAACTCAACATGTCACTAACCCAAGGAAATTCTTAGATGACACAATCCATCTGTTAACAAGAAAAACAAGGGTAGCTCATACTGCACCCGGTGCAGCAACTTCATGTTGTTGAAGATACGTAATTGTGGAGGTTAATTTAAAATAGCATACAATCCTAAGGACAAGGATTTCTTTAACTTTATTCCTTTTATGTTTTAAAGGAAATACAATTTTGGAATGAGGCTTAAAATAGTTCAATAAATTGGCAAGACCTGAAAGACATCATAGTGATGAAGTGTCCATATGGTTTTACTCCATGAGAGCTGATAAATTCCAGTGCCATCTGACAAAAACACCTCATTTGAATTTATCTGGGAACTAACATGTATGTCTAAGAACATTTACTGTTATATTAAAGCATAAAAAATGCAAGTTCCTACAACTCTCCACAGAAGTAGACTCAGTGGAGGAGCCCTTAGACAGAGAAGGGCTAACATATCCCTTCACAAACTAGAATTTTTTTCTTAGATACATTCACTAGGGGTCATTAACTCAAAGGGTGGTCCAGTGGAAATGTCTACAGTGCTGGTGTCTGTGTCAGCACTGGTTGCACAATTTTCTGTTAGAGCCCTGAGAGAAATAGACTTTTCTAGGAGACAACTTGTCTCCTCTTTGCAATAGATTTTTGAATGAGGTGGGCTGTTTGCTACAGGGCCTCTTTGTCCCCATTCACTGTAAAGACAGTTCAGACAACAAACTCAGACTGGCCAACAAATAAGGTCAGATCTAGAGGCATTGTTAAGACTAGATTGGGGTAATCCATGCCATTGCAATGGCGTGCATACCACTGGGAGCAGCGGGGCAGCCCCACTGCCTGCATTTTCTCTCCTAAAAGCCCTGAGAATCCAGCTGGCTGCTGCTGCCTTGGACACAAAGGCTGGCAGATTCCTCAGGAGTAAGCTGGCTCACCAGTGCTTAGCTTTGGATTATGTCTAGGCTCTGCCCTTTTCCTTCCCTTAACAGAAGCAGCACAGTTTGTTTCATACTCACCTGATAAAAAGAGTTACTGCTTCTTTGAAAGGGGTATCTTGATCACAGACTGGCATGTTTAGTGATCTGTCGTCTCCTTGATGCATCTTGCTTCATGAAATGTCCCCACTATTACACAGCCCTGCTGTGAAAGCAACACAGGGGTGTTGAAGTCCTCACATTGTTTCTGTCAGCCTCTTTTCTACCTGGGAAGCAAGGAAGCAATAAAAATATACACTCAGTCTGTGGGGAAGAGGTGGAGCAGCATGGATCCAGTGCTTACAGTCTTACTGAAATTCACACCCTCTTAGAAGAGCAAGGAAAAGTAGGTCCAACTCCTACTACTCAGCCCCCTTCCCTGTCCTGCCAAACATTGCATGGGACATGTGTGCAAGGTAAGTCTCAAGGACCTGACCCACATGCCTGAATTGAGGAATTCTCATTCCTCAATTTGTCATTCAGGAAACCTTGGTCCTCAAAGGTTGAACCTTAGACTGAAATATTTGTTTGGACC